>NW_025970075.1:0-12994 GCF_021869965.1 Rhincodon typus | reverse complement strand
CTGCTCGGCCTGCTGTGTTCATCCAGCTCTACACCTTGTTATCTCAGGGGTTATTTGAAGTTGAGTAAGTTGATGCTGAGTTGTATGAAGGCTCAAGAAAGAGGCCATCAGGTTCTCAAGGCTATGATTGAAGCTTTGGTTTGAAAATCACAGACGTATTGGCCGTAATCTTATAGTCCTCCTCATGCACAAGAAGTAGTGCCATAAGACAAGATAATTACAGACATTACTTCCTTGTTAATGAAAAGGTACAAGGATAAATGCAGCAAGTATAAATTGATCAATTTAATCTTAGGGTGGCTCAGTGGTTAGCACTGCTGCTTCACAGCTCCAGGGACCTGAGTTTGATTCCACCCATGGGTGACTGTATGTGTGGAGTTTGCACATTCTCCTAGTGTCTGCATGGTTTTTGCCAGGTTCTCTTTCCTCCGACAGTTCAAAGATGTGCAGGTTAGGTGGATTGACTTTGCTAAATTGCCCATAATGTTAAGGGGTGTGTAGATTAGGTGTGTAAGCCATGGGAAATGCAGGATTACAGGGAAAGGATAGCGGGATGGGTCTGAGTGGGATGGTCTTTGGAGGGTTGATGTGGTCTTGTTGGGCTGAATGGCCTGATTCGCCACTGTAGGGATTCTATGATTTTAGGGAGTAGGAAAGCTTTTTGAAAACAAGAGTGAAGCCCATCAAGTTTAAAAACACATTGCCACCATGAATGCAAATTTGGCTGAGTAATTTTAAAAATAAAGAATCATGGTGAACTGTTTTTCAGATTGCAGAATCCAGCAGTCAATAGTAGGCCCATTGCTTTCCTTGATCTATTATTTACTTTTGACTTTGGTGTACAGCGTATAATTTTCAAATTGGCAAATGAGAGAAAAACTTGGAAATACTGTGAAACGTGTTGAAGATAGTGATGGACTTCAAGAGAACACAACCTGGGAATGCGAAGACACATACCAGATGAAATGTAATGCACAAAAGTGTGGAATGATACGTTTTCTAGGAAGATTGAGGAGAGAGAAACTTAAAGCCATCATTCTAAAGAGGTGCAGGGGTGGTGGGACCGGAGTTAAATTTGCATAAATCATTGCAGATGATAAGGCAAGTTGACAAAAAGGTGCAACATTCTGGGCTTTATAAATATAGTCTAAGAGTGCAAAAAAAGTTATGATGAACTTTCTATAAACTTTTCATACATGAGTTTACTGCTAATTGGGAGGAGGCCAATGGGGTGGTTGGTGTTAGGTTGGATTAGGTTTATGCTTTTTCTTGTGTGATTGATACGGATCTGGGAAAACTTAGAAATTGTTGGGAGATGCCAGAAATCCAATTGTGTTGGATTAGTTTGGAGCAGTTGTTTCACTAAAAAGATGCAATCCTTAACACAGTGGTACAACCTCTGCTGACACTGGAGTGTCAGTTTAGGTTGTGCTTTCAGGGTTCTAGAGTAGGACTTGAACCTGAAACCTTTTGACTCTGGTGAAAATGCTGGTTAAGCCATAACTTAATATCCTACAGTGAACTAAGTACTTTGAGATCAGGTTGCTAAAGTCTCCAGCTTTTGAACAAACTATTTCTAAATAGGCCAATGAGACAATTTTTGGGAAGGTCTCCAGAAAGCTGTCAGGGTGGTAATGGTGGACATGATTGATTCCCATCAGTAGGCTTCGACTTTAGGAAGTTTAAGAAATATGTTGATGCCTGAGTAACTTTGTACCCAGTAAGAAACAATATCATTACTAGGACTTGAGTCATAAGATCATGTTTAATATTGAATTATTTTTCAAGACTTTTGACCTGGTTAAGTAAGTGAGCAGTGAAATTATTTGTTTCAATGTGGTCCATTGTAAAACACTTTCTGGAAGGAAGAATAGCCATATGGCCCAGGTAAAATTTAAGGTTTATGGATTAATGGCTGTTTGTATGGCTCAATTTAAAGTGAACTTGGCCTAAAAGAAAATGAAAATACTTCGAGTAAAAACTCTTGCTGAAGGTCAGAGCTGTGGTTTGGTTCTGGATTTAATAGGTGCAAGTATTATTTTTGGATTGTTGTTTTGTGCTGTATGTTGCTATGGAGTTTTTTAACTTGAATTTTAGCCCACTTTAGTACAATAATAAAGTTTGATTCTTAATTTCATAATAGCAATTTCATTGTCACTATCAACTATGGGTAGCATGGTGGCACAGTGGTTAGCACTGCGGTCTCAATGCCAGGGCCTGGTTTCAATTCCAGTCTTGCATGACTGTCTGTCTGTGTGGAATTTGCACCCTCTCCATGTCTGCGAAGCTTTCCATTGGATGCTCTGGTTTTCTTCCATAGTCCAAAGATGTGCAGGTTAGATCGACCAAGGAAGTTGGCGCTCTCTATCTACTCGTCTTCCTCCACCTCCTCCTCCTCTTCCGCCACCCCCCCCACGACAACACTCACTCACTCACTACTCACGCCTCCCTCCCTCACTCACACTCTCTCACGCCTCCCTCCCTCCCTCTCTCCTTCTCACATCTCCCTCCCTCACTCTGTCTCTCATGCCTTCCTCTCACACTCTCTCTCAAGCCTCCCTCACTCTTTCTCACATCTCCCTCCCTCACTCTCTGTCCCTCGCCTCCCTCACTCTCTCTCCCTTGCCTCCCTCACTCTCTCTCCCTTGCCTCCCTCACTCTCTCTCTCTCTTCGCCTCCCTCACTCTCGTTCTCACTCTCGCGCCTCCCTCACTCACATCTCTGTCTGTGTAGAGGGCATCTTGAAACCCATTGTGCAGGGAACCCCCAGTTTTCAGTCATGACACTACAGATCTTACAGAAACTCAGCACCCACGGATCATTCGAGCCGGGAACATTCCTCGTCACAATGGATCTTTCAGCTCCCTAGACCAGCATTCCCCATGATGACGGCATCACTGCAACAGCCTGAGTACTCAATACCAACTGCCAATTTTCAGATGGCATCCTACAACTTGACCACGACGTCGTCTTCATCGACAACCAGTTCTTCAGCTAGACACACAGAACAGCCAGGGGGCCAGATTTGCTCCCCAATGTGCCAACATTTTCATGCACAGGCTCAAACAAGACGACTTGGCTACACAGAACCTCCAATCAGTGCTATACACCAGATACATGGATGACATTTTCTTCCTTTGATCTCATGATGAGGAATCACTGAAACAACTACAAAGCAATATCAACAAGTTTCATCCCACCATCAGACTTACCATGGGCTACTCTTTTTGGAATCGGTCTCATTCTTGGATAACACAGTGTAGAGCTGGATGAACACAGCACGCCAAACAGCATCAGAGGAGCAGGAAAGCTGACGTTTCGGGTCGAGACTCTTCTTCAGAAATAGGGGAGGGGAAGGGGATTCTGAAATAAGTAGGGAGAGAGGGGGAGGCGGATAGAAGATCGATAAAGGAGGAGAGGAGACAGATAGGTCAAAGAGGTGGGGTTGGAGCCAGTGAAGGTGAATGTAGGTGGGGAGTTGGGGAGGGGATAGATCGGTCCAGGGAGGACGGACAGGTCAAGGAGGCGGGATGAGGTTAGTGGATAGGAGATGGGGGTGGGGCTTGAGGTGAGAGGAATGGTTAGGGAGGCAGGGACTAGCTGGGCTGGTTTTGGGATGCGGTCGGGGGAGGGGAGATTTTGAAGCTTGTGAAGTCCACATTGATACCCTTGGGCTGCAGGGTTCCCAAGAGAAATATGAGATGCTGTTCCTGCAGCTTTCGGGTGGCGTCATTGTGGCAATGCAGGAGGCCCAGGATGGACATGTCGTCCAAGGTGTGGGAGGGGGAGTTGAAATGGTTTGCGACTGGGAGGTGTAGTTGTTTGTTGCGAACTGAGTGTAGGTGTTCCGCAAAGTGGTCCCCAAGCCTCTACTTGGTTTCCCCGATGTAGAGGAGGCCACAACGGGAACAGCGCATACAGTATACCACATTAGCAGATGTACAGGTGAGCATCTGTTTGATGTGGAAGGTCTTCTTAGGGCCTGGGATGGGGGTGAGGGGGGAGGTGCAGGGGCAGGTGTAGCACTTGCTTCGGTTGCAGGGACAAGTGCCGGGGGTGGTGGGGCTGGAGGGGAGTGTGGAGCGGACAAGGGAGTCACGGAGAGAGTGGTCCCTCCGGAAAACAGATAAGGGTGGGGAGGGAAAAGTACCTTTGGTAGTGGGGTCAGATTGCAGATGGTGGAAATGTTGGAGGATGATGCGTTGGATTTGGAGGTTGGTGGGGTGGTATGTGAGGACAAGGGGGATTCTGTTTTGGTTGTTATTGCGGGTAGGGGAGTGAGGGATGAGTTGCGGGAAATGCGGGAGACACGGTCAAGGGCGTTTTCGACCACTGTGGAGGGGAAGTTGCGGTCCTTGAAAAAAGAGGACATCTGGGATGTCCGGGAGTGGAATGCCTCATCTCGGGAGCAGATGTGGCAGAGGCAAAGGAATTGGGAATAGGGGATGGCCTTTTTGCAGGAAGGTGGGTGAGAGGAGGTGTATTCTAGGTAGTTGTGGGAGTCGGTAGGTTTGAAATGGATATCGGTTTCCAGGTGGATGCCACAGATGGAGACAGAGGGGTCCAGGAAGGAGAGAGAGGTGTCAGAGATGGTCCAGGTGAACTTAAGGTTGGGATGGAAGGTGTTAGTGAAGTGGGTGAACTGTTTGAGCTCCTCGTGGGAGCACGAGGTGGCACCAATACAGTCATCAATGTAACGGAGGAAGAGATGGGGGATAGGGCCAGTGTAGCTTTGGAAGAGGGATTATTCCATGTAAGCTTTGGAAGAGGGATTCAAGCCCTGCGCATACACAGGGTCTGTTTGTGTGAGGAAGAATGAGATGGATACCTAAAAGTATTGAAGGATGCCCTGAAAGGATAAGGATATGAAGCTTAACTCCATGGTTACCAGTTCCGACATGCCATAGTGAAAAACCGTAATGACCTCCTCAGAAGAGACACGGATATGTCCGATAGGGTACCCTTCATCTTCCAGCACTTCCTGGGAGTGGAGAAACTACACCATGTTCTTTGCAGCCTTCAACACATTATTGATGATGAGCACCTTGTTACGATCTTCCCCATGCCTCCAATTCTCCCCTTCAAACAACCACCAAACCGTAAACAGATCATTGTTCGTAGCAACTACCCAGCCTTCAGGACAACATCAACCACAACACTGTACAACCCTGTCATGGCAACCTGTGTAAAACATGTCAGATCTTTGACATGGCCACCACCATCACATGTGGGAACACCACCCACCGTGTGCATGGCAGATACTCGTGAATTGGCCAATGTTGTCTATTTCATATGCTACAGGCAAGGATGCCCCGAGACATGATATATTGGTGAAACCATGCAGATGCTATGACAACGGATGAATGGACACTGTACAACAATTGCCAGACAGGGGATGTTCCCTCCCTATGGGGAAACACTTCAGTGGTCAAGGAGATTCGGGCTCAGATCTTCGGGTGAACATCCTCCAAGGCGCAATTTGTGATACACAACAAGGCAGAGTCGTTGAACAGAGGCTTATAGTCAAGTTCGGTACACGAGGACAGCCTCGACTGGGATCTTGGGTTAATGTCACACTGCAGGTGAGCTCTCACCGCATTATACATGCGCGCACACGTGTATTTGCAGATCTGTTTTATTTTGCTCAAAGAGCACACAATTTATAGACAGTCAGTCAGTGGCATTTTATAAATTTCTGCTTTAGAAATAAAACCAGTCTGACTCCAAACTAAAACACAGATTCTAAACAAGGTCCCACACCTAACATGCATTGTCTGACCTAAAACGTCACCTCCTCTTTACACTGATGGTTCTTGTTAGTTCTCTTAGGACTGTGACTTGAAAGGAATTCGGGGATTTGCGTACTCGTAATAATCAATTAAAGCCTTCTAACTGATTAAAGATTTAACAGCATCTTAGGTTTGTTTAATATATCCTCATCAGTGGTGTGATCCTTTGATCTTTTACTTATAAATTCTGTATCTGATACCACCTCTCTCACTAACACCTAAAGAAGGACTGAGGATCTGAAAGCTTGTGTTTTCAAAAAAACCCATTGGACCATAACCTGGTGTCGTGTGATTTCTGACCTCATCCATGCCGGTCTAACACCAGCACCTCCATGTCATATCTGTATTGGTATAGCTTATTTTGGAGCACAAACCTTAAATAGTACAGTATTATCTTGCTCCATAACCTTCGCTGTATCCAGTGTGTTCAACCATCTCTTGGATATTACATGTAATTAATAAAGATGGCTGAAGAATAATAGTTACGATGGTCAAGAGGGTGAGGTGGATGATCCAATCAGCACATCTGGCTACGGATGTTTATATATATTTCATTGTTGTCTTCAACAATTTTGTACAAGGCTCAACTGTCATCGAGAATGGGCTGTTTCTGGAGTCATGGTTAATTGTTTAATTGTATACCAGTATTCATGGCATGATGTAGCATGAGTACAGAAGTTTGACCTGGTTGTTTGGTTGTAGGATTTCTTAGCTTTGTCTGGAACGCAGTATATTGAATTGTGGCCTCAGTAGTTTGGAACCGTATTTTTACATACAGCTGACACTGCTGTTTTTATGCACTGACACACAGCATCTTGAGAGAAAGGGAGTTGATATTTCAAGTTGATAATGATCTGTCATCAACCTGAAATATTAATTTGGTTTCTTTACACAGATGCCGCCTGTCACTGTTGAATTTTTTTATCATTTTCTGATTTTTCTGTGATTTCTAGCATTAGCAATGTTTTGGGCCATGTTTTCCTATACTCATTGGCTTAAGATTGGGTCTGTGATTTGTTGATAATGCTGGATTGAGATATACGCTCATCTAGAAGTTCACAGATTGTGATGAAGTACAGTTCTGCAGCTGTCGGTAGCCCATGTTATCTTTATCGACGTCCAGTTTGGAGCTGCCAGATCTATTCTGAATCCAGCTTATATAGCAGCATGATTGTGCCACATGTGACAGTGTGCCCACAGAATGAAGGTGGGTCTTGTCTGCATGTAGGTGTATCTGTGACTGTTGTTAGTGAAGATCAGGTTAGATGACTTCAACTTGTTTCCATTTTCTCATCCTTTCTGCCAGACGAGGCATAGATATGTCCTTTAACACTTAGCAAGCTCAGTTAGTAATGACACTTCTGAGCCAAACTTGGTGCAGAGTATATCCGTAAACTCTGCTAGGAAAATACTGATTCAAAAGTTGAGAAGGTTTTATTGCCCATGTTCAGCATGATGAAACTTTATCAAGAAATGAATTGATGTTGAAGACTGCAAGAACCTTTCCCTCCCAACTGTGACGTTGGCTGACAGGTACAATTGTGAGAATATGCCCACATCACACTGTTGCTTGACAATGGGGCCATTTCATTTTGTGGCACAAATCCTCTGAAGAGGATTTTCCAAATTGGACTGGTCTATGGAGTCATTTGTTGAAAGGCAATGATCTAATGGTGTGTAAACTGCCAAGTGCTGTAGTTCCTTTTATGTTTTAGGTATGAACGCTGGCAGAGGTATAAGAAACAGTGCCACTGTGGTACCAGTAGTACTGATGTGGAGGTGCCAGTGTTGGACTGGGGTGGACAAGGTCAAAAGTCCCACAACACCTGGTTATGGTCGAACAGGTTTATTTGAAATCACAAGCTTTTAGAGTGCTGCTGCTTCGTCAAGTAAAGTGCCGAATGGGCAGTGCTTCGAAAGTGTGATTTCTAATAAGCCTGTTGGACTAAGACTTGGTGTCGTGTGACCTTTCACCTCGTACCAGTAGTACAACATTAGTAGCTGCAATGTAATAACAGGCAATGACTTTACATGAAACTTTAGATGGATATGCGTGGTACTTAAGCTGCTGTATGGAACCCCTCTGCAATGGCAACTTAAAGCTAACCTGCTCTCGTAAGAGCTGTAGTACTGAGTGGATGCTGGTGACACGTGCCCTCTCATGCCCATACATTGTCAACAGTGCTGCAAGATAATCAGGTTCTCTTGAGCTGATTACAGGTGCTGACATCTGGGTCGCTGTCAAGGTTGTCTTTAACAGCTTTAGAGGCAATTCAGAGAAGGTTGTTAGATTAATAGCTGAAATTGAATGGAGGAAAGGTTGGAAAAGTTAGGCTTGTATGCACTGGAATGTAGAAGAGTGTGAGATGACATGAAATATGTAAAATGCTTGAGGGGTCTTGGTATGGTAGATGTGGAGGGGATGTATCCTGTTAGTGGAGAATCTAGAACTGGCTGTCACTGTTTCAAAATGTAGGGTCACCGATGTAAAACACAGATGAAGCAAAGTTTTTTGAGGTTCATGATTCTTGTGAGGTCTTTTTCTGCAAAGGGAGTGAAACACAGTCCTTGAATATTTTTAAGGCAGAGATAAGTTTCTTGTTAAGCATGGGAGTGAGATGTTATCATGGGTAGGCAGCATTGTGGATTTGAAGTTACAATCAGATTAGCTATAATCTTGTAAATGGTTGAGCAGGCCTGAGGGCTGAATGGTCTACAGCTTATAATTTGTATGTGTAAGATTGACATAGCAAATACAAAACTCTGAGAAGCACAGAATTGTTATGGCATAGAAGGAGGCGTTTCAACCCATCTGTGACCTACTGCCAATCTCCTTTATCCTCTGTCCCTGCACACTATTTTTATCCAAATAATCATCCAATGCACTCTTGAATGCCACAATTGAACTTGCCTCATCACATTTCCAGGCAGTGCATTCCATATCCTAATTACTGGCATTGTGAAAAAGGTTCTTTTTCTCATATCACCCTTGCTTCATTTGATCATCACTCTAAATCTATGCCCCCTTGTTATTTTGTCTTTTACGAGCAGGAACAGTTTCTTGCTGCGTATTCTATTCACCCTGTTCATGATTTGGAGACTTTATTAAGTCTCCCCTCTGTTATCTTTTCTTTGAAGAAATTGGGACTGTTCTCCTTAATCTATCCTCAAAATTAAGTTGCTCATTTTTGTGAATTGCTTCTGCATTCATATTTTTCCTATAATCTGCCACCCACAACTGTATGCAACGCTCCAGCTAAGATCTAACAAGTTTTTTACAAGTTCCACACCACCAACTGGTCCCATACTGTATGGCCCCGATAAAGCTGAAAACACTGTACGCTTTATTAATTGCTGTCTCCATCTGTTCTGTTGCCTTTAATGATCTGTGCACATATACATCCACATCCCTTTGCTCCTGCACCCCCTTTAGAGCTGCACTCCCTATTTTTACAGTGTCTTTCAATGTTCTTCTGACCAGTGTGCATTACCTCATACTTCTGAGCATTGAACCTCATCTGCCACCTGTCCTTCTACTCCATCACTTGTCAATATCCTTTTGGAGTCCCAAACTGTGGTCCTCACAATTTACTATTCTTCCAACTTTAGTGTCATCTGAAAACTTTGGAATTGCCCACTATGACACCAAGATCCAGAATTTTGGGAAAGTTTCTTTGCACAGTTAATGAGAATATAGAACTCGTATATTGTTATTTTGAAGAGGAGATTTGAGGCGTGTACAGCGGACAAGACGGTTATGAAATTTTGGCAGGGCAACAAGGTATAATCTAAATGAGAAGGCATTAATGTGGAATATAAGCACTTGCACTGAACAGTGCTGTAGGTTTTATGAATGAGTGAAAGATTATTACGATAGGCTGGGTGAAGGCCCTGCAAGAATGGGAGAATCAGAGGATGGTGCAGAAATCATTGGGGCCTGGTGTAACCCATGGCCTGGGCCCCCTACAGCCCCGAGTCCCTGTTATTGGGCTGGAATATATTCACCTGTCCCAGGCCCTGGAGACAGCAACTTGTGACTACATAATTTTTAAAAAATCATCTTCGACTGTATCAGAGAAGATGAGAACATTTGTATCAGCTCAGTAAAGCCAAGGCACCAAGTGCAGTTTGGAGAGAACAGTGAATTTTGAGAGTTATTTGAAACATGGTATTTGGAACAGGTATTTTGTAAGAGATTGAAATGGAGAGGAGAGTGTTAGATTAGCTGAGCCTCAAGATGACCCTTCTTTGGGTGCCTTGTTCTGTGGTGGTCAGGTTTTGTCTCATCCAGATCTTATTACTGCATGGACAGTTGGAGTGCTTGGCAACAATTAGTAAGTGAAGCTGAAAGATCAAGCTCAATGTTGTCAGCATGTAGATGTAAAGTACTGGATAATCGCGATGAAGACGAGCATGCCATTGATAAAGTGGAGGGGTTAAAGAATGATTGATTGTCATTGGTATTCTGAAGTGGCTACATCGGTAGAGAGAGAAAACCATTTATTAATTTTTTTGTAATGAAGGAAATCACTGAAATTCAGAGACAGCAGTACCAAGGAGTTGCTTGTTAGAACTCGTTTTTCTTCTGTACAGTTTTGCTCTGATCAACAGTTTCAAATATTTCTCGTCCTGAATTATAAATCTCCAAATGTGCTTTGTTTTAGGCTTATGACTGAATCAATATAGCATGCACGTGATTCATAGAGTATAGGGGCCAGATAGCTGTTTTGCTAAGTGCAGTGGTGCAAACATCACAGATTCAGTTCTCGCATTGGCTGAGGTTACCACTAAGGTCTCGCCTTCTCAACCTAACCCCATGCTTGAAGTGTGGTGACCATTAGGTTAAACTTGCCACCAGTCATCTCTCTCTAATGAGAGAAGAGCTCTATGGCCCTCTGGGACAATGGCACTTGGAGGATTTGGACATTGCTCGCTGGGCCAGCATTTATTGCCTATCCGTGGTGACCTGATTTCTTGAACGCCCTGCAGTTCGTAGGTAGACCCAAAATGCTGTAGGGGAGAGAGTGCTCCAAGATATTGATCCAATGACACTGAAGGAATGGTTATATTTCCAAATCATAGAAACATAGAAGATAGGAGCAGGAAGAGGCCATTCAGCCCTTTGAGCCTGCTGCGCCATTCTTCACAATCATGGCTGATCTTCCAACTCAATAATCTAATCCTGCTTTCTCCCCACACAACCTTTGATCCCATTCACCCCAAGTGCTATATCTCATCACCTCTTGAATACGTTCAGTGTTTTGACATCAACTTCTTGCTGTGGTAATGAGTTCCACATGCTTACCAATCTTTGGGTGAAGAAATGTCTCCTCATCTCTGCCCTAAATCATCTACCCGGAATCCTCATACTGTGACTCCTGGTTCTCGACACACCCACCATCGGGAACATCCTCCCTCCATCTACCCTGTCCAGTCCTGTTAGAATTTTAAAAGTCTCTGAGAACCCCCCTCATTTGTCTGAACTCGAAAACAATCCCAACCTAGTCAATCTCTCCTCGGACATTTGACCTGCCATCCCCAAATCAGCCTGGTAAACTTGCTGCACTCCCTGAGGGCAAATTAGAAAGATCTTAAATAGCAACACAAAGTTTCACCTGTTTCCCAGCAATATCCAGTGCAGGTACTTGATCGAAGAGAAATTATAACTCCTTTCTCAACTCTTTAAATTCTTACTTAATTGGCTATTCCAATTCTGTGTCTTGGACTGGTGCAACAATTTTGCAATATTGTCTGTTCCACTGACCTGAGCCGCCTCCCAATTCTAATGGCCTAACTCTCTTCTGACACCTTGAACACTTCTCGACAAACACTCTCAGTTTATAGACTTCACAAACTAAAACCCTGCTGCTCGCGCAATTGTTCTCTTGATCTGAACACTTGAAAATAAATTAGTGGCTTCTGGTTTGTTTCTCTCTGAGAACTCAGTTGTGGAAACATTTCACAGGTATCCTGCCAGGATCAATGCTGAATCACGTGCTTTCTTGGAAATTATTATCTATGTCACTGTTGCAAACAGAACTCTGAGCTCTTTAAAAGCAACATCCATTTTAAATTTTTTTTAACAATTCAAATTGCTGAATGATTTTAATATACGAGATATTTCTAAATTCAAAATGATCAAACCAATTTAACGTGGCTTTAAGATATGGAAATCACGTTTGACAAATTTATCAATTGTTTGCAAGTGTAGCCAGCAGGATGAGTGAGGGAGAACCTATCATGTCCATGGATTTTCAAAATGCATAAGGTACCACATACAAGGTTACCACCTGAGATATGAGTTCATGGGTATTGAGGGTAATAATATATATTAAGCAGGCTCAAGGTATGTTTTAATTAACAAGAAGCAGTTGAGATAAATGGATCTTTTTCAGGTTGGCAAGCAAGCTATTGGAATGCTATGGGCTCAGGGCAGGCGCCTCGATTATTTACTGACTACATGAATGACTTGGATGAAGGGAGTGAGTGTAATATACCTACATTTGCAGACAATGCAAGAAAGAACGCAAAAGCAAGTTATGAACACGCATAGTATGCAAAAGGGTGTAGAAATGTTACATGAGTGGGCTAAATTTGGCTGATGGAGCATAATTGGGAAAATTAGTTTATCCAATTTAATAGGAACAATAGAAAAGCAAACTATATTTAAAGAGAAAGACCGCAGATAACTGTGGTATACAGAGACACTTCAATTTCTTTGTACGTTTTATATGCAGATATTTCAAATAAGTCGGAGGACAAATTGATTCTTGGACTTGTAGCAAGGGGTTGGCATGAAATGGAAAAGTAGGGAAACCTTGCTACAGCCTTACAAGGCATTGGTGAGTCCACACTTCAAGTAGTGCATTCAGTTTTAATCTTGCGTTTTAATCTCCTGAAGTAAGAATGTACTTTGTATTGAAGGCAGTTCCAAAAAAGCTTCACAAAGTTGATTGCTGGGATGGAAAAGTTTGTCTTGTAAAGAAAAATTGAGCACGTTGGAGCCAATACCTATTGGAGTTTAGAATAGGCTAATAGAACCATAAGAGATTCCGAGGGGACTTTAGAGTTAATGCTGAGAGGACGGTTCCCATCATTGCATAATTGCAAGGGACACAGTGTCAGAATAAGGGATCTGCTGTTAAGGCAGAGATAAGAAATCATTTCTTAGACTTGAGATAGTAGGAACTGCCTTCAATACAAAG
>NW_025970074.1:5350-12999 GCF_021869965.1 Rhincodon typus | reverse complement strand
CTGTGTTCATCCAGCCCTGCACCTTGTTGTCTCGGATTCTCCAGCATCTGCAGTTCCTACTATCTCTAACATTTACACATATTTGTAAGCATTTGCTTATAGATTATGGATCACAAGTAAGCATCTCCTAAACCAACAACCAAAGTTTAATTCAGTCCTAATATATTTCTTTCAAATCAATCTGAAGGTAGCCAATAAAGAGGAACTGAATGTTACATTTGAAAGGGGGTACCATTTATACATTGTAACAAAAAAATGTTTCAAGTGATGCACCTCATGTTTTACCACCCACAACCCCACCACTCCTACGATGCCCATCAGTTACAGAATACTTCAAATGTACCACAGATACAAGTGTGCCCTGCCCAAGTGCACTTGGCATGCAATATGATTACCTTTTAATGCTGTCACACCTGTTTATGGCATACTACCACTGTGCCTCAAGATGCAGATGACACCAAGATTGGTGGTATAGTGGACAGTGAAGAAAGTTATCTAAGATTACAAAGAGATCTTAATCAATTATGTCAAAGGGATGGACAGTGGCAGATGGAGTTTAATTTAGATAAATGTGAGGTATTGTATGTTGGTAAAACAAACAAGGGCAGGACTTGTACAATTAAAAGTGGGAATTGGGTAGTGTTGTAGAACAGAGAGACCTAGGAGTTCAGGTATGTAATTCTTTGAAATTTGCATTACCTATAGATAGTGTGATTAAGAAGGCGCTTAGCATGCTTGTCTTCATTGCTCAGACCTTTGAGTATAGGAGTTGAGATGTTATGTTGAGATTGTACAGGATGTTCGTGACGCCTCTTTTGGAATACTGTGTGCAGTTCTGGTTGCCCTGTTATGGGAAGGATATTATTAAGCTGGAGAGGGTTCAGAAGAGGTTTACCAGGAAGTCACCGAGAATGGAGGATTTGAGTTACAAGGAGAGGTTGGATGGGCTGTGACATTTTTCACTGAAGTGTAGAAGGTTGAGGGGTGTCCTTAAAGAAGTTTATAAAATCATCAGGGGTATAGGAAGGTAAGGGGTAGGTGTCTTTTCCCTAGCGTGGGGGATCTAAAGACAAGGGGGCACATTTTTAGGTGAGAGGAGAAAGATTTAAAAATGACATGAGGGGCAAATTTAAACAAAGAGAGGTTTGTGTGTGAAAATAAACTTAGGGAGGAAGTGGTGGATGTCAGTACAGTTACAAAGTTTAAAATATGTTTGATAAGTACATGAATAGGAAAGGTTTGGAGGGATGTGGGCCAAGTGCAGGCAGGTGGGATTAGTTTGGTTTGGAATTATGGTCAACATGGACTTGTTTGGACCAAAAGGTCTGTTTCTGTGCCGTATGACTCTGACTCTATGCCTTTGCATACATTAGACATTAGTTCAAGTGAAATCCCCTTTAATACCAACACAATTAATATATAGTTAGCAAGTTTCTTACAGTGGCATCCAAAAGTCAGAAGTACTTCATTCACTATAAAGCGCTTTAGAATGTCCTGAGGCCATGAAGGACTGTATATAAATGCAAGTCTTTCTTTAGTAAATTAGATACTTCTAATATTTAAAATCACTTATCAGCTTTCCTTTCAGTGCCTAAGCACCTAAAAGAAAAACATAGTTTGAAGAACCTTCTCAAATATTGGTGGGAATTCACCAGTCTCACTATTCCAGTCTGGGATTTGTCTCACCTTGACTTCAGTTCCATTTTCTAGCATTAATTTCTTTGTGTGTTAAACCAGCAGTAAAGATTACAGAAACTAAAAGCAACTAGCACTTGCAATTCTTTTGACTTCTGCATTGGTTTGACCAATATCAGCCAGATTCAGTGGAAACTCAACACCAGTATATTGCGTGGATATTGACATTATTCTGCATTCACTTTAGCTTCCTCCAGACTTTATAGGCATCGCCTCTGATGCTGCCATTCCTGGCTGTTTCAAATGGTCTATCTAGATAAATTGTATCCAATACTATTACCACTTAACTTGGCTCAGCGGGTGAGAGAGGGACGACAGAATCTTCTATATTTCAGTTCACGAGGGTAAATGTTCCTTAATAAATTCTTTAATTACTCCGTGCGCTTTATCTGGTTTAGTTTCTTGCAAAACACGTTAATTTAACTGGAGCTAATTAAGTGCACCATTGAACCCAAGCTCAAAAGACTCATATCTTACTCCATCACCCATCTTCTCCTTTGTAACATCGCCAGTCTCCATCCTTGCCCCAGAGCGTGTGTCGTGGATATTTGCACAGAAAAGTTAGAGCTCATGAGGAGACCTTTGTGTTCATCCAGTCTCCTCTTATTCTTATACATCTCAAGTAAATCTTCCCTCATCCTCTTGCGTTCGGAAGTACCCTCATCCATACCATTGTGACTTCCAAATTCAACTATTCGGCTCCCCTCTTGAAGCCCCCTGCCTTGCAGACTCTGTAAATCTGAGTCGCTTTTGCTTCCTGGAACCTACCATGTTGAGTTCACCCATCACCAAATGCTGGCTACATTTTCTGTCAGAATAGGAACACCTCGATTTTGAAATTCTCATCCTTATTTTCATAGAATCATAGAATCCCTACAGTGTGGAAACAGGCCCTTTGGCCCAACAAGTCCACACCGAACCTCAGAGCATCCCACCCAGACCCATCCCCCTTATCTACACATCCCTGAACACTAAAAGAAATTCAGCATGGCCAACCCACCCTAACCTGCACATCTTTGGACTGTGGGAGGAAACCAGAGCACACCCACGCAGGGAACGTGTAAACTCCACACAGACAGTCACCCGAGGGTGGAATCAAACCCGGGTCCCTGGTGCTGTGAAGCAGCAGTGCTAACCACAAGCCACCATAACGCCCTTCAAAGCCTCAGCTCTCCCTATCTCCTCACTGTTTATAGTAACCTCCTTCAACTGCACAGACTCACCAGATCTCTGCGTTTGTTCAGTTCTGATCTACTGTAGCAAGCCCTCTGTCACCACTGGCAGTGAGCATCAGCTGTTGACATCTGATTTGGCTGCCTCCAGCCCTTTTAAAATATTCCTCGGAACCTAGACCTCTTTTCAAATTTTCGTCCACCCTTATCTTTTCATGGATGTTGTGTGGGAAGATCCCTGGGCCGTTGTACCAAGTTAAAAGGTGCTACATAAATGCAGGTTTTTTGTTGCTGAAATTTTTTTTATTTTTAGAGAAAAGTGAGTCTGATTCCACTAAGTTGATTGGAGCATATGAATCGAACTGCGGAAAACAATTAGATGGGGAAACCAGAGTGCAAAAAAGGGCAGAAACATTCACAAAAGAGCTTACAGAACTGTAACTGTTCCTTGCTCAGCTCCTGACCCTCAGGAGAACAGGGATAAGTTTGTTATGAGCAGGAGTAGGCCATTCGGCCCCTCAAACCTATTATGACATTCAGTAAGATCATGGCTGGTCTGATTACTTCATATTCCCTGCTTATACTTTCATCCTCGCTCCCTGAGTGGGGCTAGTATGTGGAAGTAATCTATGCCTGCCTGAGATGAGAGAGCGTGCCAGGTTCCAGAATAGGGGGCTGTCACTATCTGGATTGGTTTCAATGATAAACTTAATCAGTTGACAAGGGTATAAAAAAAATTGAAATAGAAACAAGAAGTATTGGTGAAACTCAGCAAGTCTTTCAGCACCTGCTGAGAAAGAAACAGAGTTAACATTGCGAATGCTCTATGACAATTCACCAGACCTCACCAGGTGACACGGTGGCTCAGTGGTTAGCACCACTGCCTCACAGCTCCAAGGACCCTGCCTTCAATCCCAGCCTTGGGCAACTGTCTGTGCAGAGTTTGTTCATCCTCCTCATGGCTGCATGAGTTTCCTCCCACTAGTCCAAGCATGTACAGCTTAGGTGGAGATAGCAGCAACTGTAGATGCTGGAGTCAGAGATAAGACAGTGTAGAGCTGCAGGAGCAGGAAAGTTGACATTTTGGGTCGGGACCCTTCTTCAGAAATGGCGGAGGGGGGAGGGAACTGGGAAATAAATAGAGAGAGGTGGGGGGTTGCTGGGGAAAGTAGGTGGGTTAGCCATGGGAAATGCAGGGTTACAGGGGATAGGGTGGGATGCTCTTCAGAAGATTGGTGTGGGCTGAATGGCCTGCTTCCACACTGTAGGGATTCTATGAATTCTGATGAAAGAATCAAACTTAACTCTATTTCTCTCCCCACAGGCCTGCTGAGTTTTCCCAGCATTCTGTGTGTCTGTTTCAGAAGCTGTAGCTAAAGCTAAACAAGATGGTGAATCATTTGGAGTGCAGGCAGGTGTTTTTAAATGTCACTGGCGAGTTTAAAGAGTGAAGAAAGCACTGTAATAATCTAGTTTAGGTGTGGGAGTGATTCATTGCGACAGCTTTGGACAAGACTTCGAAGCAGCAGGTGTGAACAATTCCCTCTTTTTTGTTTCAGTTGGGTCAATGTGAATCACAGCAGCTGGGTTTGTCTGGCACGAAACATTCAGGTGTGGAATTCCAGCGAAAGCCTACACATATTTTCAATGCCACTTCCATCTAAATTGTCACTTTAGATACTTCTTTGTTTTAGACTGTCCCTCACCCTGTCGTTAGGATAACACAACTGACAAAAGCCTTTCTCCATATCGGAAGCAAGCGTCGCCACTGACTGCTGTGAAATATAAAACTTAACAGATTGAGGTAAACATCTGTTTCCTACCTAATTGCACAATCAAATACCTCGCAGGCTCATCATTACTTGAATGTGGTGGTTTTGTGTGGCCAGTGCATGATAAGCCTTGCTACTGAATCCTGATCTATGAAGAATGAGTTCACCAGCAAAGTGTTCCCTTTTCTGTGTCTGCCACAACTAAATGACGTATATAAACACACAGCGAAATGACTATAGACGCTCTCAGGCCTTATTAAGCATCCTCTATGTCTGGGAATTAAAAGAAAAACAATGTTGCTTGAAGCAAAATGGATACAGGGCTTCGCTGGAACTGAGCATGTGAACAGATGCTTGTGATTATTTGCTGATTAATGGAATGTTAAATAAGAATTTAAATAAGAACTGATGCAGCGTCTGCACATTAATCACATCAGATGGCAGGATAAGCTTGTTTTTCAAAAAAAACTCGAGATGGTGGACCAGGGCCTGATTTTTGTTTCTGGGCACCTGCATACAGCAAAGATAGTTGGCTGATTTATGCGAAATGTGTGCCAGCCCCAGGTAGTCTCAGGGCTCTGCGCTGAGCATATGGGAGACTCAAGTTGCTCCATATCTCACTTAGGTGCAATATGTGTTTCAGTCTGATTATATTTGCGTGTCCTTCCTGCCCTGGGACTTGGAATGCAATGTGTTGCAGCGTGAAGCAGTGACTGCCTGCCTTTGGAAGTTAATGCAAAGCCACCAGAAAGACTACTCAATGCTGACTGCACAGTTTATGCAGCTCATTTTAGGACCTTTCCATCCCTTCTATGAGTTTCAATGCACAGCAGATCCAAAGATCATGTAGCAGGGATTCCTTATTCCATAGGCATCAGGTCATTGCAAACATGAAGGGAAATTAAGCGGAGACACGGTATTTACGGTATGTGTATTGAACAAAGCCTGCGGGTTAGAATGGGTGCAGTAATCCTTTGTTGATCTGTTCCAGATGCCATCAGCCCTGTTCCACCAAAGACACTTATTTCCCAGTGGGATGTTCATTAGACTGCTCCAGCTGACATTCCTCAGCACTGCCACCATAGTGATCCGCCACTCCCCTGCTCAATGCCCTCCATCACCACTTGAATCTGTGAACCATTTTCTCAGTCTGCTCGCCAATTCTAGCCGTTGGTTCTACAACATGGGGGTGACCTACTGTGACAGCTTGCTTGATGATTCTGTGGGGTTCAAGGTCCCACAAAATCCTCAATTTTTATCCCCACTCCTGACTTTCTGATATTGGAGAACTATCCCACTGCTGGTTGGAAGGTCAGCCCTGCCAATCTCATAACCAGTCAATGTTCTCGTTCTCAGTGTTTCTCTCTCAGTCTGTTGGATGCCATTTGTGACTCCTCAGGTACTGAAGCAGTCCAGGTTCAAATGCAGCAAGATCTGGACAATAATATAAATAAAAGCAAGAACTATGGTTGCTGGAAATCTGAAACACAAACGAAAATACTGGAGAAATTCAGCAGGCCTGGCAACATCGTCACAGATGTTTCTTCAAGATCTGGACAATATTCAGGCTTGTGCTGACAAGTGGCAAGGAATATTTGTGCCACATAAATGCCAGGCAATGACCATATTCAGTAAAAGACAATCTTACTGCTGCCCCTTGACATGCAGTGGTGTTATCATCATTGAATACGCCTCCATCAACATTCTGGGGGTTACCATTGACCAGAAACTCAACTGGACTTGCCACATAAAAGACTGTGACTACAAGAGCAGATCAGAAACTAGGAATACTGTGGTGAGTAATTGAAATACTGCCCACTTTCTTGGATAGATGCTGCTCCAAGAACAGTTAAGAATCTTGACACCATCCAGGACAAAGCAACCCGCTTGACTGGCATCAGATCCACAATCATCCACTCCCTCCATCACCGATGCTCAGTACACACTGCTGCTGCTCTCTACAAGATGCACTGCAGAAATTCACCAAAGATCCCTAGACAACACCTTCCAAACCTACAACCACTTTCATCTAGAAGGACAAGGGCAGCAGATACATGGGAACACCAATCCCTGCAAGTTCCCCTCCAAGTCACTCACCATCCTGACTTGGAAATATATCACCATTCCTTCACTGTCGTTGGGTCAAAATTCGGGAATTCCCTCCCTAAGGGCATTATGGGTCAACCTACAGTACATGGGCTGCAGAAGGCAGCTCACCACCACCTTCTCAAGGGGCAATTAGGGACAGGCAATAAATGCTGGCCCAGCCAGCGATGCCCAGGACCCACGAGTGAAAAACGAATTGGATACTTCATGTGACACTGGGCTGTCTGCTCAGTGACCTGGCCAACTCCACCAGAAAGTGTGAAGAGCCGAGTGAGATGGTCTACAGGAAGGAATGGGTCTGGTCCACAGCAGAGACAGAATGGGGAAGAGCGTGTGGATGAGTGTGGGCTGCTGTTATAAGCATAAACCAGCTCTGGAACCCACTCCAGAACATACTTTGATTTACTCTTGGTACACAAGGGGGACAGGTGGTCACACAAAGTCCAGTTGAATCCTTCTCACTGTGCTTAACCCTCTGGATGATAGAGGGTGATGTGGCTTGTAGCAATGACACAGACCTGGTAAAGCCCCTGGAGGATCTTGTTCTGGAAGCTGTCTCCCTGACCACTGAGAGACCAACATTCACCAGTGGAATGATCAAATCAATCACACACTAAAATCTCTGGCTTTAGTTGACCAAGGGAGGGAATGGCCTGAGTGAAATTGGTGAAGATTCTGTGAGTATGACCATGTGTTCAGTCTGTTACCACTGGGGTCAAGCACCATGCGTTCCATTACAAGGAAGTCTAGAGGTTTTGGGGTGACCAGGGATCCTGCGCTGGGGTGAGGTCACCACCCTGCACTGGCCAAAGTTTACTTCTCACAATTACAACACTCACCATCACTATCTGTAGCTGTCCCGGGTCAGTGACACTGCTCCCTGGTCAGTGTAGACACCATCACT
>NW_025970074.1:0-5340 GCF_021869965.1 Rhincodon typus | reverse complement strand
GACACCATCACTATCTGTAGCTATCCCGGGTCAGTGACACTGCTCCCGGGTCAGGGCAGATCCTAACCTGCTGCCAATACTTGTCACTTGAGGCTGTTTGGAAGAATGAGTTGCTTCCTCTCTGTCCCCCTGTCATGAACCAGCTGATAGAGGACTCCATCCTCCTCCCTGATCCTTTTCCAGTTCCTCATCAGTTTCCATAACAGTTTGGATCCCTCTTCAGGTGGAGCTGAAGCTGTAATGTTGGGTCTTCCATTAATGCTGCAATCTATCGATGCCTATGTCAATCAGTTGAAAATGTTTGAAATACTCTTATGAGATAGATAGCTACATAGATAGAAACAAGCAGGAGCAGGCCATTCAGCCTATTGAGTACAATTCTGGCTCATCGGACACTTTAACCCACTGCATTTACATAATCCAGTCACCACGGGTAATCAGAAATCTGTTAGTCTCTACCTTAAACCTACTCAAAGACTGAGCTTCCACAGCACATTGTGGTGGAAAATGCCAAAGGTTCACAGTACTCTGAATAAAACAAAAAATCCCCTCATCTCTGACTGAAGCAGATCCCCTTTATTTTGTTCCATGGTTCTAGATGTCCCAACTGGAGAAACATCTTACCTGCATCTACCCTGTCTGTCTCTGTAAGTATTTCCTAAGTTCAATGCAATCACCTCTGATACTCTAGGGAACACAGGCCCCGCTTTCCCAAGCTCTCTACATAGGACAGTTCCCACCAAAGTGGAAACAAGCCTAGTGAACCTTTATTTCTCCAAACATTCAAATCCACAACTGTTCAGCTAAGTTCAAAGGCAATCACATGGTCATTGGCAGGTGGAAGACCTTTATCATCAATAACTGGGCACCATTTCACAGACCAATCAGCCAAATCCCCATCCATAGGGTAGCACAGTGGCTCAGTGGTTAGCACTGCTGCCTCACAGCGCCAGGGACCCGGGTTCAATTCCAGCCTTGGGTGCCTGTCTGTGTGGAGTTTGCACATTCTCCCCGTGTCTGCGTGGGTTTCCTCCGGGTGCTCCAGTTTCCTCCTACAGTCCAAAGATGTGCAGGCTAGGTGGATTGCCATGCTCCAGTGCCCAGGGATATTTAGGTTAGGTGGGTTAGACATGGGAAATCAGGGGTAGGGGAATGGGTCTGGGTCTGGGTCTGGGTGGGATGCTCTTTGGAGGGGTAGTGTGGACTTGTTGGACTGAATGGCCTGTTTCCACACTGTAGGGATTCTATGATCTATAGACATCCGTGGCTCCAGTCCATTCATAACTAGACTTCCTCCTCTGCTTGAACAACTAACTGTGTAACTTACAACCGTTGTCAGTCTACTTGCTTCTCATAAGTGCAGCAAACCTTTTAAAACAGTCTTTTTTTTACCATTTCAGTCCGCAATCAAAAAGACAGAAAAATAAAGAGATACTGACCATGAGACATAGTACAACAGGAGCAAGAAATGAGTGGTCATCGTGTTAAGTGATGGGGATGAGTGAAGAACCCCTCAGTGTCACGTCCTTATTTCATGAGAATAATTGAAGTGGGTATGTGTTGGGTATCTCACCATTTCAAGGGAGGCAATGGCCTAGTGGTATAATCTCTGGATTGTTAGTCCAGAGATGCAGGTAATGTTCTAGGGACCCGGGTTCCACGGCAGACGGTGGAATTTGAATTCAATACATGTCTGAAACTAACAGTCTAATGGTGAGTGTGAATGCATTGTTGATTGTCAGAAAAACCCATCTGGTTCACTAATGTCCTTTAGAGAAGGAAAGTGCTATCCTTACCTGGTCTGGCCTACATGTGACTCCAGGCCCACAACAATGTGGTTGACTCTTAAACTGCCCTCCAGGTAATTATGGATGGGCAATAAATGCTGGGCCTATCCAGCGACGCCCACATCCTGTGAATGAGTGAAAAAAAAATTCAAGGTTTAACTACTTGTGCATCCTGACAGTTCTAGGGTTCAATGCAAACTGACAGGAATAGGAGAGGCAAGTTAATTTTAAAAGCAATCCATTAGGAGTTCATTAGAATGACATGAAAAAGTCAGCTATGATCAGAAGTAAGAGTGAACATAGCAGTGTTACATTCCCATGGGAACCAGGAATAGGCAGGCAAACCTGATTGATTTGGCTGTGATCAAACTGTTTCTTCAGGATACAATAGCTGTACAGACTTCAGCAGTGCGGATGTAACCAGAGCAGTTAAACAATCTCCAGCAATAGACTTGATTCCTCAGATTACAGGCATTGCGTTGCAGTTCAATAGTCAAAATAAGTGATTGAAATTTGAACAAGCAAGGACATGGTGTGCTTTTGATTCCTTAATTGTACCATGAGATGAGAAGTGTAAGCCATTGATTGATTATAGGATACAATGTAAAAAGGGGAAGCACAGAAGGCTTCAGTAAGGTAGACAATCAGAGGATAATGCTCAGGACTTGAGCCCAAAACAGCAGACCTCCTCCTGTCATTACAAAATCTATGCAGGTCTCATGTAATCCTCATTTATGTGCTGACAACAGCTGCTTGAATGTGGTAATGCTTCAAATCTCGCTTGTGCCAAATAAACTTTAATTGCAGCTATTAAAATTTGGGTTAACATTCAATCGTTTGGATCTTAAGAGCTGATCAAAACCTAACACAGTATTGTACTACACAAGGGATAGGCCATAAATATTCGCCCTGCCAGTATTGCCCACATTCCATGAGTGAAGTTAAAAAAAACTCTTGCTTCTAAGTCAGCATTGTGGATTTAAGATTTGTTCGGAAGATTTGAGCTTAAAAATCTGAACTGACACTTGCAGTGTAGAACAGATGGAGTGCTGCATGGTTGAAAGTGCCATTTTTGAGTGAGCCCAATGGCCCAACAAGAGGCCTTAAGAGATCTCACGGCTACTGCAGCAGAGTTCTCACAAGGAAGAACCTAAACATGATTGGTCGGCAAGGGACGGGGAATCTTGGCATTGGATGAGACAAGACTCTGGTGGGAACCTCAATAATAAATGCTGGTTGGTTTCACACAACATACATAATTCTGAAGTTACCTGTTTGTCATAAGCATGCTATACTTACTGCAAATCACTCACAGATACTCTATTGCAAAATAATATGTTCTAAATTTGCAGTCCAGTTTTAAAAATCTTGAAAAGAAAAACAATTGGTACAAATAAACAGTGACTATGCAGTTGTTGGATTGATGTGACAATGATTCTCTAATGCCTCGTTGGCAGGAAGCCTGCCATCCTTAGACAGTCTGGTCTGTACATGACTCCACCTCGCAATAAAGTGATTGATGCTTAACTGCCCTCTGATGCTGCCTGGCAAATTACTGTGTTGAAGCAAACCACCAGGGTTCAAGAAAAAGCCACGTTAGACCCTTCTTAGCACAGGTCTTAGATTTCTAACAAACATCTCCTTAATTCAAGAACAAATCACATCGCAGGTTTATATTTGGATTGAATGGATTAGCTCATCATTCAGTTAAATAACTAGTGATTTCAATGAGTGAAGCTGGTTTCATGCCTTGTGTATCACAACAGAGTTAGAGAAGCCAATTACAAATGAAATCTTAGGCAAAACTTGTTTGTGGCATCCATTTCCACTTGGGCTTATTCTTTGGTTTGTGACAACAATCTAAGGAGTAACTAAGTGGAGCGTTTACTAGATATGCCTGATTAATGTTCTTTGACAAAGGAACAAGTGCCATCTGACTCATTGCTCCTCTCAATCTGGAAGGCATTACAAACTGCTACATGATTCGTAGCTGCCTGGCATTCATTTCTGGAAGGATAGGATTCAAAAGCAGGTGAACTTATTTAGAAATAGTAGGAACTGCCGATGCTGGAGAATCTGAGATAACAAGGCGTAGAGCTGGATGAACACAGCAGGCCAAGCAGCATCAGAGGAGCAGGAAAGCTGACGTTTCAGGTCTGGACCCTTCTTCAGAAAATGATTTTACACCTTGTTATCTCTGAACTTATTTAGAGCCTTGGTTTGTCCATAGTGTGCACAGTTCTGGTCTCTATGTTACAAAAAGAATAGTACAGAAGGTGCAAAGAGATTCACGGGCATCATATTAGCTCTGAGAAGTTCTAACTATTAAGAAAGACCAATCAAGTTGGGAATCTGGGGCTCTTTTCTCTCAAAGCTGGGGCTGAAGGGACGGACTTATCTTTAAGATAGGTCTGGTAAGGTAGACATGGGGAAAACATTTCCACAAAAGAGGGGTACACAAACTAGAGACATCTAGATAAAACAAAAAAATTCAGGAGCATCTTCCTACCCCAAAGTGTGAAATGAATGTACAATGCAACGCTCCAAAGCATAGGTGAGACAAATAGCATCAATGCATGGAAACGAATGTTAGAGAAAGAGATGCAGGAGAGATCTGTGGATAAGGTTAGATCCAGAGGGCAGGAGAATCATCAGGTGATGCACAAACATCGCACATAAACCAACACAAACAGAAATTGCTGGAAAAACTCAGCAGGTCTGGCAGCATCTGAATAAAACCAGAAGAACAGCGGATGCTGCAAAATCAGAAGCACAAACAGAAATGAATGTCTGCCGATGCGCACATAATGTGGAGGTGCCGGTGTTGGACTGGGATGGAGAAAGTTAGAAATCACAAGACACCAGGCTATAGTTCATGTTTATATGAAAACATAAGCTCTCGAAGCCTCAGTCCTTCTTCAGGTGTTAGTGAGGGAGGTAGTATCAGATGCAGAATTTATAAGTAAAAGATCAAACGTTCACACTATTGATGAAGACGTACTAAACAAACCTAAGATGCTGTTAAATATTTCATCAGTTAGAAAGTTTTAATTGATTAATATGTATATGTAAATCCCCCAAATCCTTTCAAGTCATGGCCCTGAGAGAACTAAAGGTTTTATCAGTGTAAAGAAGAGGTGACATTTTAGGTCAGACAATGCATGTTAGGTGTGAGATGTTGTTTAGAATCTTTATTTTAGTTTGGAGTCAGATTGGTTTTATTTCTAAAGTAGGAATTTATAAAACACCATATTGACTGACTGTTTGTAAATTGTGTGTTTTTTGAACAAAATAAAATGTATCTGCAAACATAAATTTACCCCATAGATTCGTGTATGTGTGTGTGTGTGTGTGTGTGTGCACGTGTGTGCGTGTGGGTGTGTGTGTGCGCGCGTGTGTGTGTCGGTGCGTGCATGTGTGCATGTGTGTGAGTGTCTGTGTGTGCGTGTGTTTGTGAGAATGAGTGTGCGTATGTGTATGAGCGTATGGTGTGTGGGTGTGTGTGTGTGTGTGAATATGAGTGTGTGTGTGTGTGGGTATGAGTGTGTGTGTG
>NW_025970073.1:10905-13000 GCF_021869965.1 Rhincodon typus | reverse complement strand
ACTTTTCATGCTGGTTGGATTAAAATGCTTCTTTTCAGCGAGTTAAGGACATCTGAAGTCCAAAATCTGAACTTCACAAAAAGACTCAAGTTTCGATGTTGTTCTGACGAACATGCTTATTTGAGTGACATCAGCACTTCAGAATTCAAAAATCCCAACTTCATCAAACGACTTATTTATAGATGCTATCACAGTTATTTCACTCAGATAAGCACATCGGAAGAGCAATATCTCAACTTCACCAAATTAGTTGGTATTTGATGTTGGTTTGAACGACATTTTGATTTATTTAAGATAAACACGTCAGAAGATCAAAAGCTCAACTTCCCCACATGACTCAACTTTTGATGTTGTTTTGACAAACATGCATATTTGAGTGAGATAAGCACTTCTGAAGGCAAAACTCTCAACTTCACCGAATGAATTAATTTTTGATGCTGGTTGGATTAAAAAGCTTATTTCAGCAAGTTCAGCATTTCAGTCGACATAAATCTGAACTTCACCAAATGACTCAAATTTTTATTTTGTTTTGACTAACGTTCTTATTTGAGTTGGATAAGCATACCAGAAAACCAACATCGCAACTTGACCAAAACACTCAACTTTTGATGCTGATTTGTCTAAAATGCTTATTTCAGTGAGATAAGCACTTTAGAAGACAAAAATCTCAACTTCACCAAATGACTTCAATGTTGATGCTGTTTTGACTAAGATGCTCATTTCACGCAGATAAACACTTCAGAAGACCAAATCTGAACTTTACCAAATGACTCAAGTATTGATGTTGGTTAGATTAACATGCTTATTTGAGTCAGATAAGCACTTCAGAAGTCAAAAATCTGAACTTCACCAAATGTCTTATTTTTCCATGTTGTTTTGACTAACATGCTTATTTCAGTGAGTTAAGCACTTCAGAAAACCAAAATCTGAACTTCACCAAATGGCTCAAGGTTTGATGTTGGTTTGACTACATGACCATTTGAGTGAGATAAGCACTTCAGAAATCAAAAATCTCAACTTCACCATCTGACTTAATTTTTGATGCAGTTTTGACTAACATGCTTATTTCACTCAGATAAGCACTTCAGAAGACCAAAATCTGAACTTCACCAAATGACTCCAGTTTTGATGATGGTTTGACGAACATGCTTATTTGAGTGAGATAAGCATTTCAGAAGTCAAAAATCTGAACTTTACCAAATGACTCAATTTTTGATGTTAGTTTGACCAGCATGTTCATTTCAGCGAGTTAAGCTCTTCAGAACACCAAAACCTGAACTTCACCAAATGACTCTAGTTTTGATGATGGTTTGACCAGCATGTTCATTTCAGCGAGTTCAGTACTTCAGAAGATCAAAATCTCAACTTCACCAAATGACACAACTTTTGATGTTGTTTTGACTAACGTGCTTATTTCAGCGAGATAAGCATAGCAGAAGACTTATCTCACTCAAAAATGCATGTTACTCAATACAACATGAAAAGTTGAGTCATTTGGTGAAGTCGAAATTCTTCACTTCTGAAGTGCTTATTTTAGTGGAGGAAGCCTATAGGTCAATCCAACATCAAAATTTGAGTCATGTAGTGAAGTTCAGATTTTTGTCATCTGAACTGCTCATCTCCCTGATTTAAGCATTTTTAATCCATATAGCATTAAAAATTAAATCATTCGGTGAAATTGAGATTTTTGCCTTCTGAACTGCTTACCTCGCTGAAATAAGCATGTTATTCAAAACAACATCAAAAGGTTAGTCATTTGGTGAAGTTGAGATTTTTGACTTCTGAAGTCCTTATCTCACCCAAATAAGCATGTTAGTCAAAATAACATGAAATATTGAGTCATTTGGTGAAGTTCACATCTTAGTCTTCTCGAGTGCTGAACTCACTGAAATAAGCATTTTAGTCTCACCAGCATCAAGAATCAAGTCTTTTGATGAAGTTGAGATTTTTGACGTCTGTAGTGCTCATCTGACTGAAGTAAGCATTTAAGTCAAACCAGCATCAAAAGTGATGTCCTTTGGTGAAGTTAAAATTTCAGTCTTCTGATATGCTAATCTCGCTGAAACAAGCACGTTAGTCAAAACAACATCAAAAC
>NW_025970073.1:7874-10405 GCF_021869965.1 Rhincodon typus | reverse complement strand
TGAAATTTTGATGTTGTTTTGAAAATCGTGCTTATTTCAGCGAGATAAGCATGTCAGAAGACTAAAATCTCAACTTCACCAAAAGACATAACGTTTGATGCTGGTTTGACAAAAAATGCTTATTTCAGTGAGATGAGCAGCACACAAGTTAAAAATCTCAACTTGATCAAATGAGTTGATTTTTGATGCTGGTGAGACTACAATGCTTATTTCAGCGAGTGAAGCACTTCAGAAGATCAAAATCTGAACTTCACCAAATGACACAAGTTTTGATGTTGTTTTGACTGACATGCTTAGTTCAGCGAGTTAAGCACTTCAGACGACTAAAATCTCAACTTCACCAAATGACTTAATTTTTAATGGTGTTTTGACTAACATGCTTCTTTCAGTGAAATAAGCAATTCAGAAAACCAAAATCTGAACTTAAAGAAATGAATCAAGTTTTGATGTCGGTTTGACTAACATGCTTATTTCAACGATTTAAGCAGTTCAGAAGTCAAAAATCTCAACGTCAACAAATGTCTTAATTTTTGATGCTGGTTTGACTAACATGCTTATTTCACTCAGATAAGCACATCAGAAGACCAATATCTGAACTTCACCAAATGAGTTAGTTTTTGATGTTGGTTTCAATGACATGCTTACTTCATTGAGTTAAGCTCTTCAGAAGATCAAAATCTCAGCTTCACCAATTGGCACAACTTAAGATGTTGTTATGACTAACGTGCTTATTTCAGCGAGATAAGTATAGCAGAAGACCAAAACCTCAACTTCAACAAGTCACTCAACTTTTGATGCTGGTTTGACTGAAATGCTTCTTTCCGCGAGATAAGCATATCAGAAGTTAAAAAAGGCCAACTTCACCATAGGAATTAACTTTTGATGCTGATTTGACAAAAATGCTTATTTCAGTGAGATGAGCACTTCAGAAGTCAAAAATCTCAACTTCACCAAATGACTTCAATGTTGATACTGTTTTGACGAACATGCTTATTTCACTCAAATAAGCACACCAGAAGACCAATATCTAAACTTCACCAATTGAGTTAGTTTTCGATGTTGATTTGAATAACATGCTTACTTCATTGAGATAAGCACATCAGAAGATCAAAATCTCAACTTCACCAACTAACACAACTTTTGATGCCGTTTTGACTAACGTGCTTATTTCATCGAGATGAGCATAGCAGAAGACCAAAATCTCAACTTCAACAAGACACGCAACTTTTTATGTTGTTTTGACAACGTGCTGATATCAGTGAGATAAGCACTTCTGAAGACAAAAATCTGAAAATCACGAAATGACTTTAATTTTGATGTTGGATTCACTAACAGGCTGCCTGCAGTGAAATAAGCACTTCAGAAGAGTAAAATCTCGACTTCACCAAATTACACAACTTTTGATGTTGTTATGAGCAACATGCATATTTCAGTGAGATAATAACATCAGAAGGCCAAAATAAAAACTTCGCCAAATGACTCAAGTTTTGATGTTGGTTAGACGAACATGCTTACTTGAGTGAGATAGCAATTCAGAAGTCAAAATTCTCAACATCTGCAAATGAGTTAATTTTTGATGCTGTTTTGACTAACATGCTTATTTCACTCAGATAAGCACATCAGAAGACCAATATCTGAACTTCAACAAATGAATTCGTTTTTGATGTTGGTTTGAATGACATGCTTATTTCACTCAGATAAGCACTTCAGAAGACCGAAATCTGAACTTCATCAAATGACTCAAGTTTTGATGTTGGTTTGACTAACATGCTTATTTGAGTGAGATAAGCACTTCAGAAATCAAAAATCTCAACTTCACCAAATGACTCAAGTTTTGATGTTAGTTTGACTAATGTGCTTACTTCAGTGAGATAAGCATATCAGAAGACCAAAATATCAATGTCACCAAGACATTCAACTATTGATGCTGATTTTACTAAAATGTTTTTTTCAGTGAGCTAAGCATTTCAGCAGTCAAAAATCTCAACTTCACCAAATGACTTCAATGTTGACACTGTTTTGACGAACATGCTTATTTCACTCAGATAAGCACATCAGAAGACCAAAATTAGAACTTCACTAAAGGACTCAAGTTTTGATGTTGGATTGACCAACAGGCTTCCTCTGGTGAAATAAGCACTTCGGAAGTGAATAATCTCGACTTCACCAAATGATTCAAGTTTTGATGTTGTTTTGAGTAACATGCATAATTGAGTGAGATAAGCACTTCAGAAGACCAAAATCTGAACTTCACCAAATGACTCAAGTTTTGATGTCTGTTAGACTAACATGCTTATTTCAGTGAGATCAGCACTTCAGAAGTCAAAAATTTCAATTTCATCAAATGACTTAATTTTTAATGCTGTTTTGCCTCAAATGCTTATTTCAGTGAGATAAGCAGTTCAGAAATCAAAAATCTCAACTTCACCAACTGACTTAATTTTGTTATGCAGTTGTGACTGACATGCTTATTGAACTCAGATGAACACTTCAGAAGACCAATATCTCACTTCAACAAATGAGTTAGTTTT
>NW_025970073.1:6688-7374 GCF_021869965.1 Rhincodon typus | reverse complement strand
TTTTGATGTTAGTTTGACTAACGTGCTTACTTCAGTGAGATAAGCATATCAGAAGACCAAAATATCAATGTCACCAAGACATTCAACTTTTGATGCTGATTTGACCAAAATGCTTATTTCAGTGAGATAAGCACTTCAGAAATCAAAAATCTCAACGCCACCAAATGACTTCAATGTTGATGGTATTTTGACTAACATACTTATTTCACTCAGATAAGCACTTCAGAAGACCAAAATCTAAACTTCACCAATTGACTTAATTTTTCATGCTGTTTTGACTAACATGCTTATTTCAGTGAGATAAGCACTTCAGAAAACCAAAATCTGAACTTCACTAAAAATGTTAGTTTTTGGTGTTGGTTTGAATGACATGCTTATTTCATGAGGTCAGCACTTCAGAAGATCGAAGTCTCAACTTCACCAAATGACTCAACTTTTGATGTTATTTTGAATAACATCCTTATTTCAGCGAGTTAAGCACTTCAGGACACCAAAACCTGAACTTCACCAAATGACTGTCGTTTTGATGAGGGTTTGACGAACATGCTCATTTGATTGAGAGAAGCATTTCAGAAGTCAGAAATGTCAAGTTCACCAAATGACTCAACTTTTGATGTTGGTTTGACGAACATGCTTATTTCAGCGAGTTAAACACTTCAGAAGCCTAAAATCTCGACTTCACCAAA
>NW_025970073.1:5393-6188 GCF_021869965.1 Rhincodon typus | reverse complement strand
CTTCGGCTCAGGTCTAACACAAACCATAACCCTCAGCTCCAGCGCTGACCCTAACCTCACCTCTAACGCTTGCCTCAGCCCTATACAAAAGCCCTCAAACACCAGGCCTCCTGCAAATGTTACCTCAGAAACCCCTTTAAATAACCCGTAAAACGTGTAGCTCACAGTAAATAACCCCTAAAATACAGAGCCCCATTTGAACCAATCTTAAAAACAAAGCCCCCTGTAATTATACCCTCAAATATACGGTCCCATTTAAATGAACTCTGACACACATCACCCAGGAAGTAGAAGGTAAAACATAGGGCTCCCTCTAAATAAATCCGAAAACACTGAGCACCTGTAATTACACCTCACACTCAGCCATCTGTAAATTATCCGTAAGAGATGGCCCCTTACGAAGATCGACGTACCTATAAATAACCGTCCCCGGTAAATAAACCCGAAGACAGAGACGCCTTTCAGTAACCTGTAAAACACAGATCACCATAAAGAATCCTTAAAACAGAGAGCATCGTGTACACATACCCTAAAACACAGACATCCCTGTCAACGAACTCTGAAACAGACAGCCTCCTGTGAATATTCTCCGACGCAGAGTCTCATTTGAAAAAAAGCTGAAAACAGAGCCCCCTGTAAATACAACCTTAAGCACAGAGACCCCTTTATATATAACCGAAGAAACGTCCCTCAGGAAATAAAGTGTAAAAGACACAGCCCCAAGTAAGAAACCATAAAAGACCGAGTCCCGTCTAAATAAAGTGTAAAATATGGAGCTCCCAGCAAATAAACCCT
>NW_025970073.1:4107-4893 GCF_021869965.1 Rhincodon typus | reverse complement strand
TTATAGGGCATTTAAATGGTCATTGGATAAACATATGGATGATAATGGAATAGTTTAGGTTCGATGGGCTTCAGATTGGTTTCACAGGTCGGCGCAACATCGAGGGCCGAAGGGCCTGTACTGCGCTGTAATGTTCTATGTTCTATGTTCTATCAAGCTTATTTCAGTGTGTTAAGCACTTCAGAAGATCAAAATCGCAACTTCAACAAATGACTCAACTTCTGATGCTGTTTGACGAACGTGCTTATTTCAGCGAGTTACGCATATCAGAAGAGCACAATCTCAATTTCACCAAGACACTCAAGTTTTGATGTTGGTTTTAATAAAATGCTTATTTCAGCGAGATAAGCATATCATAAGACGAAATCCTCAACTTCACTAAAGTACCTAACTTTTGATGCTGATTTGACTAAAATGCTTGTTTCAGTGAGATAAGCACTTCAGAAGTCAAAAATCTCACCTTCACCAAATGAATTCAATGCTGATGCTGTTTTGACTAACGTGTTTATTTGAGTCGGATAAGCACTTCAGAAGTCAAAAATCTCAACTTCGCCAAATGACTTCATTTTTTCATGCTGTTTTGACTAAAATGCTTATTTCAGTGCGAAAAGCACTTGAGAAAACCAAAATCTGAACTTCACCAAATGACTCAAGTATTGATATTGGTTTGACTAACATGATTATTTGAGTGAGATAAGCACTCCAGAAGTCTAAAATCTCAACTTCCCCAATGGACATAACATTGGACGCCGGGTGGAATAAAATGCTTATTTCAGTGAGATAAGC
>NW_025970073.1:1499-3607 GCF_021869965.1 Rhincodon typus | reverse complement strand
TTCAGGTAATTTTTGGATGCACCAAATCGCAAAATTACAGAAGGGGAAGGAGGCCATTTGGCCCATCATACAGATTTGTCTCTATCATCTCATGCAAATCCTATTTCCGCCTATCACCTGCACACCATTTTCATCCAATGCCCTCTGTACGTCTCCATTGAACCTCATTCATCACATTTACAGCAGTGCACTCCATAACCTAACTACACACTGTGTGATAAAGCTCTTCTACAAGCAGGGACATCTTCTCCCGATCTACTCTGTTGAGCCCACTCTCGATTTCAGAAAACCTGAATTCCATCTCCTCTCAGCGTGCTGTTGAGAGAGAACAGTCCCAATCTCTTCAATCTATTCTTCTATCTGAAACTTTTCCCACCTGGAACCATTCTAGTAATAATCAGCACATCAATGCATTTGCCTTTTTCCTACAATATGCAGGCCACAACTGTGATTTAACTGACCTTGCAGAATTTCAATATCATCAACTTCTTTCTCGTCTGCTCGATACCCCTATTAATAAAGGCTGTATGCTTTCTTTATTGCTCTCTCCAGCTGTACTGCTACCATCATTTAAACTGTGCACATACATACTCCTATCTTACATTGCGAGGAAAGACACTTGAAAGGCAAAGTGCATCACCTTACACTTCCCTGCATTGTACCTCATCTTCCACCTATCTGCCCACTCCATCAACTTTTCAATGCACTTTTTGAGTACCACACTATTCTTCTCACAATTTTCAATCCTCAAGTATAACTCGGAAATTGTCCCCTGCACACCACGATCAAGATAATTAATTATCTATCAGGAACGACAAACGTCCCAGTAGCAGCCCCTGGAGAATTCCACCACAAACCTGTTTCCCAGCCTGAGAAATATCCTTTCACCATGATTGAAATATTGGACTGGACAAAGAGGAAGGCATTCTTTCTTTGAATAATGCCACAGGCATTTTCATTTCCATTTCTGAATCTCATTGCGTCATATATCCTGCAACGCAGCAATTCCTTGATAATGTCAGACGAGATCACACTCTGTAATAACCAGAATGACACAAAAGTCCACAATTGCCAAGTATCTGAGTCATCAACGCAACCTTCTGGGTCTCAGAAATGCCAAGTGGAAGTGCTTTGCGTGTATAGTCTTTTATCAAATCCTTCAGCCAACAGAGCAGCTGCCTCCAGGGCTGGAATGTCTTCACAAAAGGAATGTTTTTGCAGACCTACCGGGAACGAGAAGGGAAGTCTTCAAAGGACTGCAGTCAAAGTAAGTTTGAGAGCCTTGATTCTATGGTGCCACTCTTGATTAAGTGGTTTGACAATGTTTGCATGGTCGACTGGTTAACAAGGTTAGATCACGTGGAATACAGGGAGAACGAGCCATCTGGATACAAAAATTGACGAGAAGGTAGTTGAGAGGGTGGTGGTCGAGGGTTACTTTTCAGATTGAAGGCCTGTGACCAGCGGGTTGGAGGGTGTGAGCTATAAGGAGAGGCTGAATAGGCTAGGGCCATTCTTCCTGGAGTGTCGGAGGGCGAGGAGGACCTTATAGAGGTTTATACAATCATGAGAGCATGGATAGGGTGAACAGCCAGGGTCTTTTCCCCAAGGTAGGGGAGTCCAAAACTTGAGGTCATGTGTTTATTTTGAGAGGGGAAGTTTTGAAAGGGACCGAAGTGGCAACATTTTCATGCAGAGGGTAGCACATGTATGCAATAAGCTGCTAGTGGAATTGGTGAAGGATGGCATAATAACAGCATTTCAGAGGCAAGTGAATTGGTCCACGAATAGGAAGGGTTGAGGGATATGGCCAAACGGAATAGATTAATTTTGGTTATCTGGTCAGGATGGACGAGTTGGACCAAAGTTTTCATCCTGTACATCTGCGATTCTATGACTCCATGTTCCACTGACAATAAGGCACTTTCTCAGTAATATCTTCTGAGAACGAGGCACTCCCACACTGCTGCAAATACCTCAGTACCAACCCTCTTAGTATGTGGCACTCCCTCAGTTCTCACCCATTCACCGTGACACAATGCCTCTGGACTAACTCTCTAATCAGTTGGCACTCCTTCAATTCGAACACCGACACAATGAGGCACTGC
>NW_025970073.1:0-999 GCF_021869965.1 Rhincodon typus | reverse complement strand
TCTCCTCTATCCATCTTCTATCCGCCTCCCCCTCTCTCCCTATTTATTTCAGAACCCCTTCCCCTCCCCCATTTCTGAAGAAGGGTCTAGGCCCGAAATGTCAGCCTTCCTGCTCCTCTGATGCTGCTTGGCCTGCTGTGTTCATGCAGCTCTACAACTTGTTATCTCAGATTCTCCAGCATCTGCAGTTCCTACTATCAATGAGGAAAATGAGACCCTGTTCGCCGTTCCAGCCCAATTCTGAAGCACTGTGAGAGGGATAGAACTGCTGGAGAGTTAGAGAGTCAAGAATGAGGTTGCGCCTCATTGTAAGTGGGTGAGAACTGAGGAAGTGCCTCACATGTATAAGGTCTGTATTGAGGTCATGCAGCACCCTAAGAACTGTTGTGTGCATTATTGTGAGAGGGTCAATATTGAGGCAGTGTCTCATTCTAAAGGGGTCAGACTTGTTGGAGTGCCACAAGATTGCAGCACTGTCAGAATGTCGGACTGAGGGAGTGCCTCATTGTCAGATCATCAGTACTGTCAGAGCTGCAGTATTGAAGCAGTGCCTCGTTGTCAAAGGGTCCACACTCGAGGTATTGCAGCAGTTGTGTGCCACAGGGGTGGGTGCTGGGACCTTTGTTATTTGTTACTTATGTGAATGTTCTGGATGTGAATGTACAAGGCATGATGAGTAAGGTTGTGGATAATGCAAAAGTAGGAGATGTCATTGATAGCAAAGAAGGTTATCAAAATTTACGGAGGCTTCTCGATCAGATGGGGAAGCGGGCTGACGATTGGTAAATGCAATTGTATACAGATACAGGTGTGCACTTTGGAAAGTCAAACCAAGGGAGGATTTTTACAGAGGATTTTAAAGTCCTGAATTTCATCCATTGAATATGTTGCACTCCTTCAGTACTGACCTACAGCAAAGTGGGACAGCCTGAGGCAGATCTTTTGACAATGAGGCATTCCCTCAGGGCAATAATCTTTAATTGTAAACTAATCTGTAAT
>NW_025970072.1:9608-13000 GCF_021869965.1 Rhincodon typus | reverse complement strand
GCACTGCTCTCTCTCTGTGTTACTCAGTTGTACAGCACTGTGGTCTCTCCGAGTGTTAGACCAGTGTACAGCCCTGCACTCTCTCCATGTGTCAGACAGGTGTACAACACTGCCCTCTCTCCGTATGTCAGACGGGTTTACAAAACATTTCTCTCTCTGTGTGTCAGAGAAGTGTACAGCACTGTGATCTCTCCATGTGTTTGAAAGTTGCACAGCACTGTGCTCTCTCTCCGTGTGTTAGACCACTGTAGACCACTGTGATCTCTCCATGTGTTGGACAAGTGTACAGCACTGTGGTCTTTCTGTGTGTTAGACAAGTATACAGCACTGCCCTTTCTCCGTGTATCAGACAGTTGTACAGCATTGTGTTCTGTCTTTGTGTTATACAGGTGTCCAGTACTCTGTTCTCTCCCTGTGTTATACAGGCATGCAACAATGCCCTCACTCCGTGTGTTAGACCGGTGTACAGCACTGTGCTCTCTCCATGTGTTATAAAGGTGTACAGCACTGCGCTCTCTCAGTGTGTTAAACAGGCGTACAGCACTGTGCTCTCTCCATGTGTTAGACAGGTGCACAGCACTCTGCTCTCTCCCCGTGTGTTACACAGGCATATAGCATTGTCATCTCTCCGTGTGTTAGACAGGTGTACAGCACTGTGATCTCTCCATGTGTTAAATCGGTGTGCAGCACTGTGCTCTCTCCATGTGTTAGATCGGTGTACAGCACTGTGCTTTCTCCATGTGTTAGATCGGTGTACAGCACTGTGATCTCTCCGTGTGTTAGACAGGTATAGAGCACTGTGCTCTCTCCTTGTGTTTGAAAAGTGTACAGCACTGTGCTCTCTCCATGTGTTAGATCGGTGTACAGCACTGTGATCTCTCCGTGTGTTAGACAGGTGTACAGCACTGCCCTCTCTCCATGTGTTAGGCAGGTTTACAGCACTGTGATCTCTCCGTGTGTTAGACAGGTATACAGCACTGCACTCTCTCCATGTGTTAGACAGGTGTACATCACTGCACTCTCTCCATGTGTCAGACAGGTGTACAGCACTGCACTCTCTCCGTGTGTTAGACAGGTATACAGCACTGTGCTCTCTCCATGTATAATACAGGTGTACAGCACTGCCCTCTCTCCGCGTGTCAGACAGGTGTACAGCACTGTGCTCTCTCCGTGTATAATACAGGTGTACAGCACTGTGCTCTTTCCGTGTATAATACAGGTGTACAGCACTGTGCTCTCTCCGTGTGTCAGATCGGTGCACGGCACTGTGATCTCTCCGTGTGTTTGAAAGTTGCACAGCACTGTGCTCTCTCTCCGTGTGTTACACAGGTGTATCGCATTGTCCTCTCTCCATGTGTCAGACAGGTGTACAGCACTGTGGTCTCTCTGAGAGTTAGACAGGTGTACAGCACTGCACTCTCTCCGTGTGTTCAAAAGTTGCACAGCACTGTGCTCTCTCTCCAAGTGTTAGACCGGTATACAGCACTTTGATCTCTTCGTGTGTTAGACAGGTGTACAGATCTGTGCTCTCTCTCTGTGTTAGACAGGTATACAGCACTGTGCTCTCTCCATTTGTTTGAAAGGTGTACAGCACTGCCTTCTCTCCGTGCGTTAGACAGTCGTGCAGCACTGTGCTCTCTCCATGCGTTAGACAAGTGTACCGCACTGTGCTCTCTCTGTGCATTAGATAGGTGTACAGCACTTTTCTCTCTCCGTGTGTTAGACAGATGTACAGCACTGTGTTCTCTCCGTGCGTTAGATAGGTGTACAGCACTGCACTCTCTCCGTGTGTTTGAAAGTTGCACAGCACTGTGCTCTGTCTCTGTTTGTTAGATCGGTGTACAGCACTGTGATCTCTCCGTGTGTTAGACAGGTGTACAGCAATGTGCACACTTCGTGTTATAGATGGATGTACAGCACTGTGTACTCTTGTGTGTTAGACAGGTGTACAGCACTGTGATCTCTCCATGTGTTGGACAGTTGTACAGCAATTCCCTCTCTCTGTGCGTTAGACAGGCGTACAGCACTGTGCTCTCGCCGTGTGTTAGACAGGTGTACAGCACTGTGCTCTCTCCGTGTGGTAGACAGGTGTACATGACTGAGTTTTCTCCGTGTGTCTGACAGGTGTACAGCACTGTGCTCTCTCCATGTGTCAGACAGCAATACAGCACTGTGCTTTCTCTGTGTGTTAAACAGGTGTACAGCACTGTCATCTCTCCGTGTGATAGACAGGTGTACAGCACTGTGCTCTCTGTGTCTGTTAAACAGGTATAAAGCAGAGTGCTCGCTCCGTGTGTTCAACAGGTGTACAGTACATTCCTCTCTCCGTGTGTAAGACAGGTGTACAGCAGTGTACTCTCTCCATATGTCAGACTGGTATACAGGGCTGTGCTTTCTCCATGTGTTAGATAGTTGTATAGCACTGTGCTCTGTCCGTGTGTTAGTAAGGTGTACAGCACTGAGGTCTCTCCATGTGTTAGACAGGTGTACAGCTTGGTGTTCTCTCCGTGTATTAGACAGGTGTGCAGCACTGTTCTCTCCCCGTGTGTCAGACAGGTGTGCAGCACTGTCATCTCTCCGTGTGATAGACAGGTGTACAGCACTGTGCTCTCTGCGTCTGTTAAACAGGTATAAAGCAGAGTTCTTTCTCCGTGTGTTCGACAGGTGTACAGTACATTCCTCTCTCCGTGTGTAAGACAGGTGTACGGCACTGTGATCTCTCCCTGTGTGAGACAGCTGTAAAGCACTGTGCTCTCTCTGTGTGTTAGACAGGTGTACAGCACTGTGCTCTCTCCATGTGTTTGATAGATGTACAGCACTGTGCTCTCTCTGTGCATTTGACAGTTGTACAGCACTATGTTCTCTCCGTGAGTCAGACAGGTGTGTAGCACTGTTCTATTTCCATGTTTTAGAAAGGTGCACAGCACTGTGCTCTCTCTCCGTGCGTTAGACACGTGTATAGCACTGTGATCTCTCCATGTATCAGACAGGTGTACAGCACTGCAGTCTCTCCGTGTATCAGACAGATGTACAGCACGATGCACTCTTTGTGTGTTAGACAGTTGTGCAGAACTGTTCTCTCTCCGTGTGTAAGACAGGTGTACAGCAGTGCCCAAGCTCTGTATGTTAGACAGGTGTACAGGACTATGCTCCCTCTGTGTGTTAGACAGGTGTACAGCACTGAGCTCTCTTTCCGTTTGTTAGACAGGTGTACAGCACTGTGCTCTCTCCATGTGTTAGACAGGTATATAGCACTTTTTTCTCTCTGTGCGTTACACAGTTGCAGAGCACTATGTTCTCGACCTTGTGTTAGACAGGTGTACAGCACTGTGTTTTCTCTGTGTTTTAGACAGGTGTACAGCACTGTGTTTTCTCTGTGTGTTAGACAGGTG
>NW_025970072.1:9437-9598 GCF_021869965.1 Rhincodon typus | reverse complement strand
ACAGGTGTACAGCACTGTGTTTTCTCTGTGTGTTAGACAGGTGTACATTTCTCTGTGTGTTAGACAGGTGTACAGCACTGTGTTTTCTCTGTGTGTTAGACAGGTGTACAGCAGTGTGTTTTCTCTGTGTGTTAGACAGGTGTACAGCACTGTGTTTTCTC
>NW_025970072.1:7346-9427 GCF_021869965.1 Rhincodon typus | reverse complement strand
ACAGCACTGTGTTTTCTCTGTGTGTTAGACAGGTGTACAGCACTGTGCTCAATCCGTGTGTTAGACAGGTCTACAACACTGTGCTCTGTCCGTCTGTTAGTCAGGGGTACAGTGCTGTGTTCTGTCCGTGTGTTAGACAGGCGTCCAGCACTGTGCTCTCTCTGTGCATTAGACAGGTGTACAGCACTGTGCTCTCTCCATGTGTTAGACAGGTGTACAGCACTGTGCTCTCTCCATGTATTAGACAGGTGTACAGCACTGTGCTCTCTCCATGTGTTAGACAGGTGTACAGCACTGTGCTCTCTCCATGTGTTATACTGTTGTACAGCACTGCCCTCTCTCCGTGTGTCACACAGGTGTACAGCACTGTGATCTCTCCGTAAGTTTGAGAGGTGCACAGCACTGTGCTCTCTCTGTGTGTTAGACAGGTGTACAGCACTGTGCTCTCTCCATGTGTTAGACACATGTACATGACTGAGTTTTCTCTGTGTGTCAGACAGGTGTACAGCACTGTGCTCTCTCCATGTGTCAGACAGCAATACAGCACTGTGCTTTGTCCATGTGTTAGACAGGTGTACAGCACTCTAGTCTTTCCATGTGTTAGACTAGTATACAGCACTGTGCTCTCTCCATGTGTTAGACTGTTGTACAGCACTGTGCTCTCTCCGTGTGTTAGACAGATGTACCGCACTGAGTTCTCTCCATGTTTTAGAAAGGTGTACAGCACTGCAGTCTCTCCAAGTATCAGAAAGTTGTACAGCACGATGCACTCTTCGTGTGCTAGACAGGTGTCCAGCACTGTTCTCTCTCCATGTGTTAGACAGGTGTACAGCACTGCCCTAAGCTCTGTATGTTAGATAGGCGTACAGGACTGTGCTCTCTCTGTGTGTTAGACTGGTCATAGAGTCATAGAGTAATACAGCATGGAAATGTACAACACTGTGCCCTCTCCGTGTGTTAGACAGGTGTACAGCACTGAGCTCTCTCCGTGTGTTAGACAGCAATACAGCACTGTGCTTTCTCCATGTGTTAGACAGGTGTACAGCACTGTACTCTCTCCATGTGTCAGACTGGTATACAGCACTGTGCTCTCTCCATGTGTTAGATAGTTGTACAGCACTGTGCTCTGTCCGTGTGTTAGTAAGGTGTATAGCACTGAGGTCTCTCCGTGTGTTAGACAGGTGTACAGCTTGGTGCTCTCTCTGTGTATTAGACAGGTGTGCAGCACTCTTCTCCCCCCGTGTGTCAGACAGGTGTACAGCACTGTCATCTCTCCGTGTGTTCGACAGGCGTACAGTACTGCACTCTCTCCGTGTGTTAAACAGGTGTAAAGCAGAGTGCTCTCTCCGTGTGTTCGACAGGTGTACAGTACATTCCTCTCTCCATGTGTTAGACAGGTGTACAGCATTGCCCTGTCCCCGTGTGTTAGACAGGTGTACAGCACTGTGCTCTCTCCGTGTGTTGGACAGGTGTACAGCACTGTGTACTCTCCATGTGTTTGATAGATGTACAGCACTCTGCTCTCTCAGTGCGTTTGACAGTTGTACAGCACTATGCTCTCTCCGTGTGTTAGACAGATGTGCAGCACTGTTCTATCTCCGTGTGTTAGACAGGTGTACAGCACTGAGTTCTCTCTGTGTTTTAGAAAGGTGCACAGCACTGTGCTCTCTCTCTGTGTGTTAGACACGTGCATAGCACTGTGCTCTCTCCATGTATCAGACAGGTGTACAGCAATGAGTTCTCTCCATGTATCAGACAGGTGTACAGCACTGTCCTCTCTCCGTGTGTGAGACGAGTGTACAGCACTGTGCTCTCTCCGTCTGTTAGACGGATGTACAGCACTGTGCTCTCTTCGCGTATTCAATACGTATACAGCACTACGCTCTCTCCGTGCGTTAGACAGGTGAACAGCACTGTGCTCTCTCCATGTCTTAGACAGGTGAACAGCACTGTGCTCTCTCCATGTCTTAGACAGGTGCACAGCACTGCGTTCTCTCCATGTGTTGGACAAGGTGTCCAGCACTGTGCTCTCTGTGTGTGTTAGACAGGTGTACAGCACTGCCGTCTCTCTGTGTGTTAGA
>NW_025970072.1:0-7336 GCF_021869965.1 Rhincodon typus | reverse complement strand
AGGTGTACAGCACTGCCGTCTCTCTGTGTGTTAGACAGGTGTACAGCCCTGTGCTCTCTCCGTGTGTTAGACAGGTGTACAGATTTATGTTCTGTCCACGTGTTAGACGGTTGTACAGGACTGTGTTCTCTCCGTGTATTACACAGGTGGATAGCACTGTGCTCTCTTCGTGTGTTAGACAGCTACACAGCACTGTGTTCTCGACCGTGTGTTAGACAGGTGTACAGCACTGTTCTCACTCCGTGTGTTAAACAGGTGTACAGCACTGTGCTCTCTGTGTGTGTTAAACAGGTGTACAGCACTGTGCTCTCTGTGTGTGTTAGACAGGTGTACAGCACTGTGCTCTCTCCATGTGTTCAACAGGTGTACAGCACTGTGTTCTCTCCCTGTGTTAGACAGATGTATAGCACTGTGCTCTCTGTGTGGTTTAAACAGGTGTACAGCACTGCCCCCTCTCCCTGTGTTCAAAAGGTGTTCAGCACTGCCCTCTCTCCGTGTGTTATACAGGTGAACAGGACTGTGCTCTCTCCGTGCTTTAGACAGATGCACAGCACTGTCAACTCTCCATGCCTTAGACAGGTGTACAGCACTGTGCTCTCTCCGTGTGTCAGACAGGTGTACAGCACTGTACTCTCTGCGTGTGTCAGACAGGTGTACAGCACAGCCCTCTCTCCCTGTGTTAGACAGATGTACAGCACTGTTCTCACTTCGTGTGTTAGACAGGTGGACAGCACTATGCTCTCTCCGTGTGTTCGAGAAGTATACAGCATTGCCCTCTCTCAGTTTGCTAGACAGGTAGACACCACTGTGCCCTCTCCATGTGTGAGACAGGTGTGCACCACTGTTCTCTCTCCGTGTGTTCGAGACATGTACAGCATTGCACTCTCTGTGTGTGAGACAGGTGTACAGCACTGACCACTCTCCGTGCGTTAGACAGGTGTACAGAACTGTGTTCTCTCCATCTGTTAGACAGGTATCCAAAACTGCCCTGTCTCCATGTCTCAGACAGGTGTACAGCACTGTGCTCTCTCCGTGTGTTAGAGAGGTGTACAGCACTGTTCTCTCTCCGTGTGTTAGACAGGTGTACAGCACTGTGCTCTCTCCATGTATTAGACGGGTGAACAGGACTGTGCTTTCTCACTGTGTTAGACAGGTGTACAGCACTGTACTCTCTCCATGTATTAGACGGGTGTACAGGACTGTTCTTTCTCACTGTGTTAGACAGGTATACAGCACTGTGCTGTCTCCATGTGTTAGACGGGTGTACAGGACTGTTCTTTCTCACTGTGTTAGACAGGTATACAGCACTGCCCTCTCTCCCTGTGTCAGACTGGTGTACCCAACACTACACTCGCCGGGTGTCAGACAGGTGTACAGCATGTGCTCTCTCCGTGTGTTAGACAGGTGTACAGCTACTCACTCTCTCCGTTTGTCAGACAGGTTTACAGGACAGTACTCTCTCAGTGTGTTAGACAGGTGTACAGCACTGTGTTCTCTCCGTGTGTTAGACAGGTGGACAATGTTGTTCTCTCTCATTGTGTTAGACAGGTGTACAGCACTGTGCTCTCTCCGTGTGTTGGACAGGTGTACAGCACTGTGCTCTCTCCGTGTGTTAGACAGGTGTGCAACACAGCCCTCTCTCCCTCTGTCAGACAGTTGTATAGCAGTGTGCTCTGTACAGCTATTCACTCTCTCCGTGTGTTAGACAGGTGTTCAGCATTGCCCTCTACGTTTGTCAGACAGGTGTACAGCTCTGTGCTCTCTCCGTGTGTCAGACAGATGTACAGCACTGTGCTCTCTCTGAGTGTTAGACAGGTGTACAGCACTGTGCTCTCTCCGTGTGTTAGACAGGTGTGCAACACAGCCCTCTCTCCCTCTGTTAGACAGGTGTATAGCACTGTGCTCTCTCCGTGTGTTCAATACATGTACAGCATTGCCCTGTCTCAGTGTGCTAGACAGGTTGACACCACTGTGCTCTCTCTGTGTATGAGACAGGTGTACACCACTGTTTTCTCTCCATGCGTTTGAGACGTGTACAGCATTGCCTTGTTTCTGTGTGTGAGAAGGTGTACAACACTGACTGCTCTCTGTGTCTTAGACAGGTGTACAGAGCTGTACTCTCTCCATGTATTAGGCAGGTGTACAGCACTGCATTATCTGCATGGGTTAGACGGGTGTACAGCACTGTACTTTGTCAATGTGTTAGACAGATGTACAGCACGACCCTCTCTCACTGTGTCAGTCAGGTGTACACGACTGTACACTCTCCATGTGTCAGACAGTTGTATAGCAGTGTGCTCTGTACAGCTATTCACTCTCTCCGTGTGTTAGACAGGTGTTCAGCATTGCCCTCTACGTTTGTCAGACAGGTGTACAGCTCTGTGCTCTCTCCGTGTGTCAGACAGATGTACAGCACTGTGCTCTCTCTGAGTGTTAGACAGGTGTAATGCATTGCCCTCTCTCTATGTAAGAGACAGGTGTACAGCACTGTGCTCTCTCCGTGTGTTAGACAGGTGTACAGGACTGTTCTTTCTCACTGTGTTAGACAGGTGTACAGCACTGCCCTCTCTCCGTGTGTTGGACAGTTGTACAGCACTGTGCTCTCTCCGTGTGTTAGTCAGGTGTTTAGCACAGTGCTCTTTCTCCGTATGTCAGACAGGTGTACAGGACTGTGCTCTCTCGGTGTGTTAGACAGGTGTATAGCACTGCCCTCTCTCCATGTGTTAAACAGGTGTACAGCACTGTGTTCTCTCCACGTGTTAGGCAGGTGTACAGCACTGTGCTGTTTCTCCAATTTTTAGACAGGTCTACAGTGCTGTGCACTCTCTGTGTGTTAGAAAGGTGTACAGGACTGTGCTCTCTCGGTGTGTTAGACAGCTGTACAGCACGGTGTTCTTTCCGCGTGTTAGACAGGTGTACAGCACTGCCCTTTCTCCGTGTATTAGACAGTTGCACGGCTCTGTGTTCTCTCCGTCTGTTAGACAGGTGTACAAAACTGCCCTGTCTCCGTGTGTTATACAGGTGTACAGCACTGTGCTCTCTCCGTGTGTTAAACAGTTGTACAGCACTGTCATCTGTCTGTGTGTTGGATAGGTGTACAGCACTGTGCTCTCTCAGTGTGTTAGACAGTTGTACAGCACTGTGTTCTCTTCATGTGTTAGACAGGTGTACAGCATTGCCCTGCCTCTGTGTGTTAGACAGGTGTGCAGCACTGCCCTCATTCCATGTGTTAGCCAGGTGTAAGGCGCTGTGCTCTCTCTGTGTGTTAGACAGTTGTACAGCACTGTTCTCTGTCCGTGTGTTAGACAGGTGTACAGCACTGTACTCTCTCAATGTGTTAGACCCGTGTACAGCAGAGTGCTCTCTCTGTGGGTTTGACGGTTGTACAGCACTGTGCTCTCTCCGTGTAGTGGACAGGTGTGCAGCACTGCCATGCCTCTGTGTGTTAGACAGGTGTACAGCACCGTGCTCTGTCCACGTGTTAGACAGGTGTACAGCATTGTGGTCTCTCTGAGTGTTAGACAGGTGTACAGCACTGTGTTCTCTCCATGTGTTAGGCAGGTGTATAGCACTGTGCTGTTTCTCTGATTTTTAGACAGGTCTACAGCACTGTGCTCTCTCTGTGTGTTTGAAAGGTGTACAGCACTGTGCTCTCTCAGTGTGTTAGACAGGTGTACAGCACTGTGCTCTCTCCGTGTATTAGACAGGTGTGCAGCACTGTCATCTCTGCGTGTGTTAGACAGGTGTACAGCACAGTGTTCTCTCCGTGTGTTAGACAGGTGTACAGCACTGTGCTCTCTCTGTGCATTTGACAGTTGTACAGCACTGTGCACTCTTCGTGTGTTAGACAGGTGTACAGCACAGTGTTCTCTCTGTTTGTTAGACAAGTATACAACACTGCACTCTCTCCGTATGTCAGACAGGTGTACAGGACTGTTATCTCTCCATGTGTTACACAGGTGTACAGCACTGTGCTCTCTCCGTGTATTAGACAAGGGTACAGCACTGTGCTCTCTCCGTGTGTTACACAGGTGTACAGCACTGTGCTCTCTCCGTGTGTTAGACAGGTGTACAGCGCTGTGCTCTCTCCGTGTGTTGGACAGGTGTACAGCGCTGTGCTCTCTCCGTGTGTAAGAGAGGTGTACAGGACAGCGAGGTGTGTGTACCTGGATGGTAAGGGAGGCCAGTGTGATGTGGGACAGTTCAGTGAGAGGTTTGGGTTTGCCATCATAAGTTGAATGGTTCCCTGCATAATCATGTCTGGAGCTTTGGATATTGACAGTGAAAATCACCAATTTGTTTTGATAAGTGGCTGACCTGGAATCCCTGCCATATTAGTTGCCTGCTGTTGACATCTGTCAGAAGGTTTAGTTGGTGCGTATTAACTGGTTGTAACCTATTGCCCCTGGGCACCTGGTTCTGGATTAGAGCTGGCTCAGAAATATGGGCGCTACCTGCTGCACCACTCATCCTGTGTAAAACTGCTCAGTTATTGGAACATTGCAATTCACACCTTTGTGCCCTTAAATTCCCAGTGAGCGCTGTGTGGATGTGTTACAAGAAACAGGAGGCTCATTTGCCAACCTGTTCAACCACATCCCAAGGCTTTTTTACTGCCTGCATTGGTGGAATCGAAGGCAGGGCTAATGGCCACCAAGTCCAGTGGGCAGCCTGCCCATGTGCTGCTAACCTGTCAGAGTGTTTACGGGGATTTGAAGGTACGCAGACAAATCAGTCAGACAGCCCACTCTCAGACCTATTGAGGCCGTTTAGGTGCTAATTCACTGCTACATCAGGACACGATCCAAACCCCTGCAGTAGTTTACCCATAGTGGGCAGATGCCTGTGCTGTATCTGCAGCCTCACAGCTTTCGCTGAGTAGGTTTGTGCCAAGCAACTGTGAGTTTCCCTTAGCATAGCCCTCCTTTTATGAAAGTGATCTTTCCAAAGCACTGACCCCTCACAGACATCAACATCTGATCTTAATATGTGTAGGTTTGGGGGCATTTCAGTGAATGAGTCAAATTCTTGTAACTTTTTTTTAGTCGACATAATATTTGTCTAAGAACAAAGCGACATTTATCACAGCTTGATGTACAGATGTTTGTGAAATGAGTGGTCACAAACTGCACTGCATTTTAATGCAAATAAGGGATAGGGCTTGTGGAATCTGTGCCAATTCACCAGAAACCTGCGACGATAATAACATATAATAATATCAATTTAACATGGATTTTAAACAACAAAGTTAGCATAAACCAGTAGAACACAAACATTACTGAAATTTGAGCCAGTTCAGAACAGCAATAATATCCTAGTTTACCTCTTGTGTGAAGTATTTAATTGCAATAAAGTCAAATGTGATATCTTTTTCATGGATTTGTTGATAATTGATCCACAATTTGCCACAATGGCAGAAGACACTCCCAGTAATGTTGTCTTTATTACTTGTGAAAAATCTTAACTTGTAGTTGTTCATGTTTTAAATGACCCTGTACCTTTTGCAAGGTCCATGATATATCTTCATAAAGTTTAATATTAATCACATTTGTTCCAAATTGTCTTCGCTGTTGGTAAGCCAAGATAACTTAAATTCTTTAATTTTTAAAAATGTTCCTCTTTGATCCTTGAACTTCCCAGCTTCTGAAACTTCCTCACTGAACTCTATGACTTCGAACTCCTATCTGTACAGTCTCCGCTGTGATTCTCAATTACACTTAATGTCGCAGACTCACATTTTTCAGATTCATCTGACTTGTCTTTTAACTCAGTCGTTAACTTCCTGACTTCCAGATTCACTCACCAGTTAGCAGATGGATCTCAAACCCTGCCCTCACATAGAATGCGTTTTTGACAGCACCAAATCCTCCAGACCTGCATTCCATACATTTTGAGATTCCATATTGACTTCCAGTTTCCCAAGTCCATTCAGTCTTTTAACGTTTACCTTCCAGTTCTCTTGCTTAAAATTCCAATTTTGAAACTTCCTGATTCCAATCTCACATTCTGTGCCTTTGAGACTGATATCTTTTTGCTGTCTGGCAGAACTCCAGCACAGCAAATAGGCTCGAGGCCTTTTGAGTATACAGGTCAGAATCAACATTTACACTTTACTTGAGAAACTTGTACAGTTGACTCTGCAGTTTCTGCTGGTAGAGCAGTTAGCAAGCGGACACTTAAATACATCCATTATTTGTAGTGTCTCCTTCTGTCTGTATTCAACTGCATTACTCCTCCATTGCTTCTAAACATAGAGCAAGAGCAGTGAATAATTTAAACTATTCAATATTCTTGGTACACATTAACTTTGCATTGGCCCTTCTAACTGAAACTTGTGTATAGTATAAAACATTCATCTACAATCCTTTTCTTTTACATCACTATGTAATACAATGCTACTTATTATGGCTGATACTGGAGAGGAACACTCTGTCTAGTTCCATAACTCCATGGGTCACTACAGAAAATAAAAGTACTTTTGCCAGTTGGCAGGATGACCAAATAAATAGCTTACATGTATCAGGCATTAAACAAGAAAATGTATCCACAAAAATGATTCACAATTAGTATAATTATTGGTTCATTATCAAAACGAAACCTACTCAGTAAAGATACAATAATTGATAAGCATGCACAGTCAGTAATATGGAAGTGTAAAAAATGCACATACACGGTCTCTGGTAAAGGTAAAAGAAATTATCTTGCAGAGTCTGGCTTTCCAAAAACAAATTCTTCACATACAAACATATGATTGCATGAATCAGGAACAGGAGTAGGCCACTCAGCCCCTCATGTCTGGTCTGCCATTCAGTGGGATTATGGTTGATCTGACTGTAATTGCAATCCACATTCCTGCCTACCCAGATAATCTTGCAACTCTTTGATTAACAAGAATCAATTGAGCTCTGCCTGAAAAAATATTCAAGATCTTTGTTCCCACCACCTTTGACCAATGGGATTATTCATGAAGGAAAAAGGATAAAGTGTAGAATATTCTGAAGTCTCTTGCTCTAATGTTCTAGCTGCTGTGTTCAAGTCATTAAGTGCATGTGGTTGTCCCTTAAATCTTCTAGCCATAGTTTGCCCAGGAAATGTGATCGTGAGGTACTTTTTTCAATTGCTTTTCCAAAAGAACAAATAATTTCTGACCTGAATTTACCAAGAGGGCTTTGCTTTCAGAAATGAGAGTGATCAGCTGGACAGTTTGTTCTCAGCAAGTTTTCCTCTAAGTCAGCTTGTTCTTAACAGATTTCACTCCAACTGGACCAGGTAAAACCTTTCCAAGGCAGTTACAGTTTAGAAATATCCTTATCGAAGGTCTACAGCAAGCAGTTAT
>NW_025970071.1:0-13000 GCF_021869965.1 Rhincodon typus | reverse complement strand
GATCTCAAAACTCAAATCTTTACCTGTTCTGTTAGCAAGGAGAGGCAACGTTGCTGAATTACAGAGGGCCTGCCAAAGGATGATCTGCGTCCCGTCATAAAAACCAGGCAGAAGGTTTATTTTGCTAGTTTGCAGATTATGTGAAAACTGGGGGTGGTTTTGCTAGTGAGGAGAACGATCTCCGGCTACAGACTGATATTGATAGCCTGGTAAACATGGGCAGAGCAATGGCAGATGGTATTTAATCCTGACACGCTGACGTGACATTGTGTATATCCTTCCATTATTAGACCTCCCAAAAGTACAAATTCTCCTCCCTTTATTAATTTTTGCTCTCTCTCTGTCTCCCCACAGAAGCCGCTAGGTCTACTGACTTCCTCCAAAAATCTGTCCTTAAGTCGCATGTTATTCTGGTGCTGTCCTTTTCCGAGTGAGATGAGTCAACAGACAGACTTGGAGAATAATTGTGGTGTTGAGATTTGAGCCCAGGAAAAGAGGCTTAAAGGCAGCTTTTAATGCGCGTCTGAAGAAATGTAGCACTGACGTCAATATGTGGGAGGAAACCACATAGCGAGCTATGTTGATCGTGTACAGGCAAGGGGTCAACGGTTCTGAACATGTTAAAGGATTGCTAACGAATCAGGAAAATATTGGTCGAGGAATGAATGTGGTTCCACTCTTTTTATTCCTATTGTACCTCCAAATGGTGCCGGACTGTGACAACAAAACACTTTTCACTGTATGTTCAAGATATACGTGAGAATAAATAAATCATTTATTCATTCATACTGTAACTACACATTAAATGGTTAGATGGCAGTTTTGTGGTAAAATGGCTCTCTCTGGCGTTGGTTCCCAAAACAATTAACACACCCTGCTACAGGAAGGAGGAAATCCGAAAGGGCACAGAAGAGATTTACAAGGATGTTGCCAGGGTTGGGGTGATAGGGAGGGGCTGAATAGTCTAGGGTCATTTTCCCTGGAGCGTCGGAGGCTGAGGGGTGACCTTATGGTGGTTTTATAAAATCACGAAGATGCATGGATAGGGTGAATAGCCAAGGTCTTTTCCCCAGGATAGGGGAGTCCAAAACCAGAGGGCGTAGGTTTAATGTGAGAGAGGAAAGATTGAAAAGGGACCTAAGGAGCAACTTTTTCACGCAGAGGGTGGTACTTGTATAGAATGAGCTGCCAGAGGAAGTGGTGGAGGCTGGTACAATGACAACATTTAAAAGGCACCTGGATGGGTACATGAAAAGGAAAGGTTTAGAGGGATACGGGCCAAATGCTGGCAAATGGGACTGGTTTAATTTAGGATGTCGGGGCGGCATGGACAGGTTGGACTGAAGGTTCTGCTTCCATGCTGTAGATCTCTATGACTTTGACAAATACACCGTCAGATCTCAAAACTCAAATCTTTTCCTGTCCTGTTAGCCGCATGGGACAATATTGCGGAATTACGAAGGGCCGGCCAAAGGATGATCTGCGTACCGTCATAAATACCATCCAACAATCTCCAAACATTGGGCAGGCCATTTAGGATTGAGAGGAGGGAGGATTGCTTCACTCAAAGAATGGTGAATCTTTAGAAGTCTCTGCCCCAGGGTGCAGAGGGATTCAGAGATCTACAATGTTCAAGTCAGAGATCAGCAATAGAATAAGAAACATGGTCAGATATTGATATATTTGCAAAGCAGGATTGTCATCCTGTACAGGAATACATGACAGAATTTAAACAGACTATGTACTAGACTGCCTGGCGGTTTCCTCAATCAGTTGCCTCGTTTTAAACTGCTGGACCTTGCCAAGGTGTCGAATGTAGACAGACCTAGTCTTAACCGGAGCTCGATTTTCAGAGCGAACCGTGATTTTGGAACACACGTAGGAAGCCTTAAAAATAAAACTCCCGGGCGGGAACGTTCAACTCCAGCAACCTTTGTGGCACAAATGGAACGCTGAGCAGTAACACAAGGAGTGGAGGATTCAGTGGTAACTTCCCGATATAGGCCGAAACATCAACATGAAAAGGGAAATCATAACCAAGAAGAGTGAAGATATTGGTCTCTCTGGAAATTATAACATTCGACAGGGGAATCAGGGAACTGGAACAGGGGAATGAATGACCCCCAGGAAGGCCTGGGTCATAGTCAACAATTGCTCGTGTTGTGGCAAGAGTTATTGTTTTAAATGGAATAACGTTTTAAAAATTCATGCATGACACAAATGGTAATTGGGGTACTATCTGAACAAAGATTCAGCCCAGGAATGGATGCTTTAGTCAATTGCATTGTGTTGGACAGTGAGTACATGTCACATTGTGTGGGATGGAGTGGTTGAAATGTTACCAAGATTCTTTAAATAATAAGAAGCAAACTAAGATTAATGAATATTAAAATTCAACTGGCTGCAGGTTTGGGGAAGGAAGCATGTTGAAATAGTCAGAGAGGCATAGTCATAGAGCCATACAGCACGGAAACAAAACCTTCAGTCCAGCCAGTCCATGCCGACCATAATCCCAAACTAAACTAGTCCCACCTGCCTGTAATTGGCCCATATCGCTCCAAACATTTCTTATTCACGTACTTACTTAAACGTCTCTTAAACATTGTAACCGTACCTACATCCACCACTTCCTCAGGAAGTTCATTCCACACACTAAACATTCTGTGAAAAAAATTTGCCCCTCGTGTCTGTTTTAAATCTTTCTCCTCTTATGTCCCCCAGTCTTGAAATTCCCCACCCTAGGGAAAAGACAACTGCCATTCACCTTATCTCTACCCCTCAGGATTTTACAAGCCTCTAAAAGGTCACTTATCAACCTCCTACGTTCCAGTGAAAAAAGTCCCAGTCTATCCAGCCTCTCCTTCTAACTCCGACCCTCCATTCCTGGCAACATCAAGATAAATCTCCTCTGAACCCTCTCCAGCTTAATGATGTCCTTCCTATACCAGGGTGAACTGCACTCAGTACTCTCGAAGAAGCCTCGCCACTGTCCAACTCTGAAAGTCAAAGGTCTGAGCAATGAAGGCAAGTGTGCTAAATGCCTTCTTAACCATCCTGTCTCCACATGATGCAAGCTTCAAAGAATTATGTACCTGAACCCCTAGGTCTCTCTGTTCTACAACACTTCCAGGAGTCGTGATTGCCTGTAACAGTGCAGGGAGAAACAATTTTATCAGTACAGATGTGTCATCAAGCGAAATATCCTTAATGTTGAGGACACTGCAGGTGAAAAAGATTGAAATGAAGCCGGATATGTAGTATATCAAGGTAACTGTATTTGAGAAGACAGTGGATTTACACAATCTGGATATTGTGATCTGACTGAACCTTTCCAATCAACATATTAAACGGGTCTTCACTGGCCTCAGGAGATTGAAGTTTAAAAGTACAAAAAAGGCAAATTATCTTAAAAAATGAGACTGGGCGAAGAGAAGGGAGGGGACGAGTGGGGCAAGAGGGCAGAGGGGGCAAGGAGAAAATAAGGAGGGGTGGTTGGGGAGGAAGAAAAGAGCAGGCGGTGAAGAGAGAGGGGAGACAAAACAAAGCATTCACTGGGATTCCTACATATTAAACGACAGAGTGAATCCCCTGAGCACAAATTAGTTTCTACTCTCCGTAGTGTTTTTGCATGGCATTCCCCAGAGAGCATGATATAGGTAGCTGGAATTGATTGAATAAATAACACTAAAACGCCTGACTCGATTTGCAGCATTTAAGTTAGTCACTTTTCCTCTTGTGAAATATTTCCCAATCTGTGCTCTACTGAATTATCACTAATTTCAGTTAAGCAGTGGAGGCAGCAGAGCTGTGGTAATTTGGCAGTGAAGAATGAAACAAACAGATCATTTGTATTAAACAGAGTCAGCTGCATTCACGAAAGTCAACTTCTTGGAAAAGCCAAGCATAGCAGTGTGACAATGTCCTTATTTTCTCTCCAGGGGTAAATCTACCTGCACTTTGTCACATTTGATTTGTGTGTGCCTCTGTGTGTGTGTGTGTGTGTGTACCTTTCGAATGCTTCATGTTACAACAACAAACTACATTTATTTATCGCTTCTGTGACAGTCACACGCTGAGAGGAGCAAAGCACAGATATTCAGTCTCTTAAGCCTGCTCCCTGATCAAGCAATTTATGACCTGGTTAGGCCACTTTTGGAATACTACCTTCAATTCTGGTCATCCTGATATAGGAAAGATGTTGTTAAACTCGCAGAAAAAGATTTATAAGAATGTTGCCAGGACAGGAGGGTTTTGGTTATAAGGAGAGGCTGAATAGATGGAGCTATTTTCTCTGGAGCGTCAAAGGCTGAGGGGGTGACCTTACAGTGACTTATAAAATCATGAAGGGCATGGATAGGGTGAATAGCCAAGGTCTGTTTTCCTGGGGTAGATGAATCCAAAACTAGAGGGAATAGGTATAAGGTGAGGGAGAAAGATTTAAAAGGGACCTATGGGGCAACTTTTTCATGCAAAGTGGGTACGTTTATGAAATGAGCTGCCAGCAGTAGTAATGGAGGCTGGTACGATTACAACATTTAAAAGGCATCTGGATGGGGATGTGAATGTGAAGGGTTGAGGGGGATATGGGCCAAATGCTGGCAAATGGGACTAGATTAATTTAGGATATCTAGTCGGCATGGATGAGCCTGACCCGAGTCCGTTTCCGTGCGGTACGTCTCTATGACTGACTACGTTATGTTCACGGTGGATCTTCAGTTTCATGTCTTAATCCCTTATCTATCATTCCCTCCATCTCCCACTCTACTCATCGCACTGAGTACCCAAACAACTATTAGCCACAAGCTTGAACATACGCAATGCCTGAGCAACTGCAGCCTCAGCTACGGCTGTGGTGAGGAGGAAACTCTTCACACGGATGGAGGGGAATCATTGGAATTTCTCTGCCTCAGAGGTAGCGGACACCCAATTGCCGAATACGCACAGGGATTGATAGAGTTTCGCATCAAGGTTCACTGGGATAGTGCCGGAAAATGGCGTCGGCGACTGCTCTGCCCAGGACCGTGAAAAACAACAGAGAGGGATGTGAATGCAGCCCAGTCCATCACAGAAGTCAACCTCCCATCCATTGACTCCATCTGCGCTTCCTGCTGCCTCAGGAAGGCAGCCAACCTCTGGGTAGGCGATGGCCTGGCGGTATTATCGCTGGGCTGTTAATCCAGAGACCCAGGTAATGTTCCGGGGTCCCGGGTTCGAATCCCGCCGCAGCAGATGGTGGAATTTGAATTCAATAAAAAATATCTGGAATCAAGAGGCTAATGATGACCATGAATCCAATGTCGATTGTAGCAAAAACCCATCTGGTTCACTAATGTCCTTTAGGGAAGGAAACTGCCATCCTTATCTGGTCTGGCCTGCACGTGACTCCAGACCCACAGCAATATATTTGACTCTGAACTACCCTCTGGGCAATTAGGGATGGGCAATAAATGCTGCCCCAGCCAGTGGTGCCCTTGTCCCTTAAATGAATAAAGAAGAAAAAACAAAGACACCATCCACCCCGGTTACAATCTCTTCCATTGGGCAGAAGACACAAAAGCTTAAATACATGTACCGACAAGTTCAAGAACATCTCGTTCCCTGCTGTTATTAGACTCCTGAGCGGACCTCTCAAATTTTAAATTTAAATGCTGATCTTTGTTCTCTGTGCACCTTCTTTGCAGCTCTAACATTATATTCCTTGCTCTGGTCTATTACCCTGATGTACTTTGTATGTTAAGATCTGCCTGTACTGCAAAAACAAAACTTTTCACTAGGTATATGGGACAGTAGTAGATCAAATCAAAAAAAAAATCTTGCTGACATGATGGCCTGCTCCTGCTCCTAATTCTTACATTCTCTCCCCAAATTCCAAAAGATAAGCAACAACTTTCAGCAAGGAAATTGCTCCTCATCTCAGTTGTAACTGCCCACTCCCTTATTACCTCCTCCACTGTTGGTTAATGCTTTTGCCCCTGTTGGATTGTTTGCTTTGGAATAACATCGATTCACAGACATATACAGCACAGGAGGCCATTCAGCCCATCCTGTCCGTTCCAGTCAAAATAGATCTGACTGCACTCATCCCATTTTCCAGCTCTTGGGCCCATTGCTCTGAAGGCTATAGCAATGCAAGTGAATGTCTAAAACATTGCTCAGATGGGTTACAAGAGTTTCTGACTCAGCCACCCTTTCAGGCAGGGTCTTCCAGACTCTCATCATCCTTTTGGCGAAAAAGAAATTCTGAACTCCAGCTCTTAGCTTTCTATTTCACGCTGTAAATCTATACTTCCTGGTTGTTGACGTCTGTACTAATGGAAAAACTGCCTTCCTATCTAAACTATTTACGCTTCTCATAGTCTTAACTCCACAATAATCTTCAACACCGGGACACCACAGGGCTGCATACTCAGCCCCCTACTGCACTCCCTACACACTCATGACTGTGTAGCCAAATTTCATACGAATGCCATCTACACATTCGCTGATGACACCATCGTCGTGGGCCCAAATGTCAAACAATGACGAGACGGAACATAGGAAGGAGATAAAGTGCTTAGGTACATGTGACAACAATAAATCAAATCAATTCTTTTTCCCCATCATCTCGCCTTTGAACTTCCACTGCTCCAAGCAAAGGGTTCAGAAAAGATTTACAAGGATGTGGCCAGGGTTGGAGGGTTTGAACTACATAGAGAGGCTGAATAGGCTGGGGCTATTTTCCCTGGAGCATTGGAGGCTGAGGGGTGACCTTATAAAGATTTAGAAGATCATGAGGGGCACGGGTAGGGTGAATAGTCAAGGGGGTAGGGGCATCCAAAACTAGAGGGCATCGGTTTAAGGTGAGACGGGAAAGATTTAAAAGGGACCTAAGGGGCAACTTTTTCATGCAGGGGGCGGCGTGTGTATGGAACGAGCTGCCAGAGGAAGTGGTGGAGGCTGGTACAATGACAACATTTAAAAAGGCATCCGGATGGGTGCATGAATAGGAAGAATTTAGAGGGATATGGGCCAAATGCTGGCAGATGGGACTAGATTAATTTGGAATATCCGGTCGGCATGGACGAATTGGACTGGAGGGACTGTTTCCGTGCTGTACGTCTCTAACCCCAATCAATCCAGTCTTTCCTCATATCCTCCAGCCCAAGCAGTGGCCTGGTAAATCTCAGCTGCACCCTCTCTAGTCTCTCTCTGTTGAGCTCCATTTCCCACTGCTTCGTCCATCTACTATCCATTAATATTCTCCTCACTATTTACCACCCTACCAATTTTTGCGTCATCCACAAACTTCTTGAATACACCCACTACATTCAATTCCAAACACCAAGGATCACAGCACTAAGCCCAGTGGAACCCCATTGGAAACTGGCTTCCAGTCACCAGAAACATCCCTCTATCCTCACCCTCCACTTCCTGCCTCTCAGCCAGTTTTGGATCCAATGTGCCACTTTGCCCTGAATTCCCTAAGCTTTAACTTTCTTGACTAGTCTGCCATGAGGGGCCTTATCTAAGGCCTTGCTAGAGTCCACGTAGATAACAACTGCATTACCTTCATCAATGGTGCTGGTTACCTCCTTATCACATTGGTCAGACGCAATATTCCCTCAACAAATCTGTGCTGACTATCCCTGATTAATCCATATGTCTCCACTTTGTCATTTGGAATTCTCTCTTATATTTTCCTCACCACCCTATGGTTAGACTGACAGGCCTGTAATTTCCTGATCTGTCCTTTTATTCAAAATAATGGGACATTGTCAGCAGTCTTTTAGCTTCCCGTCACCTAACTTGTGGCCAGAGAGAAGTTGAAAATTACTGCTAGGGCACCCGATACCTTCTCCCTTACCTCTATCAACATCTCAAAAGGCTAGTGGACAGATTTTCATAGAATCATAGAACATCTACAATGTGGAAGCAGACCATTCGGCCCATTGAGTCCACACTGACCTTCCAACGAGCAACCCACCCAGACCCACTCCTCTTCCCTATCCCTCTAACCCTGCATTTTCCATGGCTAGACACCACCCGACCTCCTCACCTGCATATCCCTGGACACTATAGGGTAATTTAGCACGGTCAATCCACCCTAATCTGCACACCTTTGGACTGTGGGAGGAAACCGGAGCACCCGGAGGAAACCCACGCAGACACGGGGAGAACGTGCAAACTCCACACGGACAGTCGCCTGAGGGTGGAATTGAACCCATGTCCCTGGAGCTGTGAGGCAGCAGTGCTAACCACTGAGCCACCGTGCCACCAAAGATTTTAACAAAACTTGGCACAAAGAGAGGACACAGAACAAGAAAAAAAAAGACAGCAATTTTTGACAAAGGTGGGCAGATCTGGAGCATGGAGCTTTGTTCAAAGGGTTAGGTTGAGATTATGTGTTTTGTTTTAAGATTGCCATGGATTGTTTGATTTACAACGCTGTGGGTTGCTTTAGAATGTCGTGAATTGAATCAGCTACTGTTACAGCTCTATTCGTTAATGACGGCATTACTACAATTGTGAGAGACGACCTTAGCTCTACAAACCAAAACGTGGAATCAGTCTGGGTGGAAACATGAAATAGCAAAGGATAAGAAATCACTGCACAAGTAGCTTTGGGCTCCCTGCAATAACTACTTTGTTGGACTGGAAGAACAAGAAGATATAATGGGGCCTTGTTTGAATGGTACGGAAATAATCATGGGTGATTTTAACCTACACATAAATTGGACAAGTCAGATCTACAAAGGTATTCTGGAAGACAACCTCAGAGTGTTTTTGTGACAATTTCTTGGAGCAGCGTGCTCGAGCCACAGAGAGCTGGCTTTTCCAGACTAGTATCAACTGAGGCCAGACTCATAAAAGACCTCAAAAAAAAAGGGAAGCCCTAGCTAATAGTAATCATAATGTAGTTGAATTTCACACTCACTTTGAAGGAGAGGAAGGCACAAAACATGGGTGCAAGAACAGGTGGTAACATTTCAATAAAGACAATTACAAACAGAATTGGCAAGAATGAGCTGAGAAAATAGGCTAACTGTCTAGATGCAGAGAAACAGTAGTAGAAATTTAAGGAAATATTTAAGAGCTTTCAGCAAATACAAACTCTTTACTTCTTGATGGAATATATGAGAAGTATACGTCATCTGTGATTGACTAAGCAAGATATGGCCAGTATCAAATTGTTTTTTAAAAAGTTAGAAAAAGATTAAAGGAGGTCAGAGATTGATGATTTCCCAGATCTGCCCAGAGAATGACTTTAAAAGAAAAACAAGGAGGGAGAGATTATAGCATGACAGGAAGCTAGCTACAAATATAAAAACAGATTATAAGAGTTCTAAAGGTGTTAAAACGAGCGAAAGAGTTACGAGAGCCAGTGTGTTCACCGAAGCTGGAAAAATAATAACGTGCAGCTAAGAATAGCAGGACTATAGAGTAGGTACTGCACTGTAGAAGACAGAAAAATATTCCAAGAATGCTTCAAAATCAAGAGTTAACTGGAAAGGATTTTTTTTTTAAAATTTCCTCATTAGGGAGAAAGTACTGGAAAAATATACATTAAACAATAGGTCCTCTAGAACTGATATGAATTTTAAGACCGTCAAATGACACAAATAGTTGATGCATTAATGGTGATCTTCCAGAATTCCCAAGATTCTGGAAAAGTCCCAGTGCTTTTAAAATCACTAATGTCTTTAAGAAAGGTGGGAAAGCAGAAAACAGGAAACTATGGCCGGTTAGTCTGTCCTTTGGAAAATGCTAGAATTTATTACTAAATAGGCAGCAGCAAAACATATAGAAAATCATAATATGATCAGGCAGAGTCAATATGGTTTTGTGGAAGAGAAATCATGTTCAACTAATTTATTGGAGTTCTATGAGAAAGCAACAAGCAATATAGATAAACGGGAATGAGAACATGTGGTGCACTTGAATTTCCAAAAGGAAAATGACAAGATGTTGCAATAAAGGTTACATTACAAATTTAGAGCTCATGGTGTAGGGGGAATGACGTATCAGCACAGAGAGAGGATTGGTTAGCCAACAGGATGAAAACAACAGAGATAAATACATCCTTTTCAGATTGACAAGTTGATATTCGGGGAGTTCCACAGAAATCAGTGCTGGGGCCTCAACGTTTTACAATTTAAGTCAACTACTTGAAAGCATCATAGTTAAATTTGCTGACAAGGCGAGATAGGAATGTAAGTTGTTAAGAAGACAAAGAATTTAAAGAGGGATTTAGACAGGTTAAGCGAGTGGGCAAACTTTTAGCAGCTCGAGTATAACATCTGAGAGGGTAAACATGCTCACACTGGCAGAAAGAACAGGAATCCAGCATATCATTTAGATGGAAAGAGGCTGCAAAATCCTAGAGGGATCTGAGTGCGCTGGTAATTAAATCAAAAGGTTGGTTGGAGGCACAGCAAGTAATTAAGGCGGCAAATGGAGCGTTCGCATTTTTAGCAAGTAGGGTATAGAATATGAAAGCAGGGAGGCTTGGCTACAATTGTACAGGATATCAGTGAGACCGTATCTGCAGTAGCATGTATCGCACTGATCCCCTTAAGGAAGAACCTGATTGCACAAAAAGTAGTTCAATGCAGGCTCACTCGACTGAGCGAAGGGGGTTCGAGTGACTCATCCAGCTCCTAATTCACGTTTGCTTGTTAAAAGAAAATCTCTGTGTCATAATCACTCTCGAAGTTTAAAATGCTCCTTTAAATCTGCCTTCTTGACCTAACTGTTGGTCGTCTAATCTAATATCTCATGTTGCACAGTATCAAATTTTATGAGCTGAAGCAGGAGTAGGCTATTCGGCCCTTTGAACCTGTTCTATCACATTGTGGCTCCACTTTCCTACCTGCCCTCCCACCAGCTTTCTCCCAAGCTCCACAATCTATCCAACGCAGCAGTGAATAAATTGAAAGGCCGAGTGTCCACTAAGTTCAGGGGAAGAGAATTCCATACCCAAACGACTCTCACAGAAAATAACTCCCGTTTTGTCTTAAAAGGAATATCTCTTAAACAACGCTCGCTAGTTTTAATCTCCCCTACAAGAGGGAACAAAAGCTATCCACCGCTCCCTATCCTGTCAAGATCCAATGTATTTCATTAAGATTTTTTTGTAAAATACAAAAAGAGTATGAATCCAACCCGTTCAGCCTTTCTTTGTAAGATAACCCCTGTCAAGACGGGAGTGAATCAAATGAACCTTCTCTGAACTGCTTCCAATGCATTTTGTTTTTAACAAACAGGAGACCAAAACCACATGCCGTACGTCAGATGCGATCTTAACAACACGCTGTTACACCTGCAATAAAACATCCCCACTGTGAATCACCTAGCAATAAAGAGAAGCTGTTGGTGATGGCAAGAGAGGAGAGGATTAGGGGTCAAATCACTGAAATCCCGTGTCCAGGCAGCTAAATCCGTGCTGCAACGAAAAAGTAATGAAAACTGGGAATGCTCATTTTGCCAGAACTAGGCTTAATGAAGTGTAGGTTGCAAATATTTGCTCCAATTTCAGTACTGTTAAAAGTTTTCTGTCAACACTTTCAGACGCTGTCCTTAAGTGCCTCAAGTGGTTTTGCATTGTCCACATGATGTGCCTGATGGTGTTTTATCAGTTTAAAGGTGCTGCAAGACCATAAGAAATAGGAACAGGAGTAGGCCATTCGACCTTTCAAGCCTGCTCCACCATTTGATAGGATCCTGGCTGATCCAACATTCCTTAAGTCCATTTTCCTGCCCTTTCCCCATAATCCTCCATTCCCTTACTGATCAAAAACATATCGCTCTCAGCCTTAAATATATTCACAGTGAAAGTCACCAGCAACATACCAGAACTTCTACAGAGTCAGGCAGCAGAGGTGAGTGTAGTGGCCATCACTAAGGAGATGGTGATGGGAATGTTGAAGAGTCTGAAGGTGGATAAATCACCTGGACCAGATGGACGATACGCCAAGTTCTGAAGGAGAAAGCGGAGGAGATTGTAGAGGCATTAGTGGCGATCCTTCAGGAATCACTGGGGTCAAGGAGGATTGGAAAATAGCTAAGGTAACACCTCTGTTTAAGAAGGGAGGGAGGAAAAAGGCAGGAAACTATAGTCCAGTTAGCCAGACCTCAGTCGTTGCTAAGATTTTAGAGTCCACTATTAATGATGAGATTGCAGAGTACTTGGAAGTGTATGGTAAAAACAGGGCTGAGTCAGCACGACTTTGTCAAAGGGAGGTCGTGCCTGACAAATCTGTTAGAATTCTTTGAGGAGGGAACGAAAAAGTTGGACAAAGGAGAGCCAGTGGACGTGATCCCTTTCTACTTCCAGGAGGCCTTTGACAAGGTGCACAGGAGGCTGCGAAATAAGATAACAGCCACTGGTGTTGGGGCAAGGTAGTGGCATGGATAGAGGATTGGCTGACTGGCAGAAGGCAGAGAGTGGGGATAAAGGGGTCTTTTTCAGGATGGCAGGTGGTGACTAATGGAGTTCCACAGGGATCAATATTGGAACCACAACTATTCACGATATACATTAACGATCTGGACAAAGGAACTGAGGGCAGTGTTGCTAAATTTGATGACACGAAGATCGGTGGAGGGACAGGCAGTATTGAGAAAATGGGGAGACTGCAAAAGGAATTGGACAGGCTAGGAGAGTGGGCAAAGAAGTGGCAGATGGAATACAATGTGGGAAAGTGTGAGGTTATACAATTTGATTGGAATAATAAAGCCACGGACTATTTTCTAAACAGGTAAAAAGCTTCGGAAATCTGAAGCGCAAAGGGACTTAGGCATCCTACTTCAGAATTCTCTCAAGATTAACACGTAAGTTCAGTTGGCAGTTAGGAAGGCAAATGCAATGTTGGCATTCATTTCAAGAGGGCTAGAATACAAATGCAGAGATATACTGGTAAAGTTGAAGGCGGCTCTGGTCAGACAGCGACTGGCATATTGTGAACAGTTTTGGGCTCCATTTCTAAGGAAGGATATGCTGGCATAGGAGGAGGTCTACAGG
>NW_025970070.1:0-13004 GCF_021869965.1 Rhincodon typus | reverse complement strand
GAAGTGTAACCTAAAATGATAAATTATCCAACCAAGCTTCCTTTAAATCGATCCCACAACAGAAAGAGAGAGAAACCAGACCAAAAATTTGAAAGTATCCAGAAAGGAAGAGTTGATTTTTAATTTCTTCTTGACTAATCCTGGTCTAAAAAAATACATACTGACTTGAAAGAATGTTATTTTTACATGTAAATTATTCTCAAAATGTTAGTCTGATATTTTGAATGTGTTTACAGTAAAATAAACTATAGAACCCAATGTGTTTAATTTTCAAGAATTGTTCATGTTTATTCATCTGATATTCTGGGAACTTTTATACATGTACCATTTTACATTTTTTTAAGTGGGGTGGGAGTGTAGTTTATAACAGCTGCTTTCCTGCTGCACTTCCTTTGGGGACGTATAACTGAAGTCAATTCAGTAATGAGATAACAAGGTATAGAGCTGGATGAACACAGCAGGCCAAGCAGCATCAGAGGAGCAGGAAGGCTGACGTTTCGGAAGGGTCTAGGCCCGAAATGTCAGCCTTCCTGCTCCTCTGATGCTGCTTGGCCTGCTGTGTTCATCCAGCTCTACACCTTGTTATCTCAGGTTCTCCAGCATCTGCAGTTCCTACTATTTCTGTTCATGTTTACATCCTATTTATCCTAGTAGTAGGAAAAGTATTTGGTTAACTGATCAATTACATTCAAATTCACCCCTTTATCTTCTAGATTCTCGGGAATACAAATCTAGTTATTTTATCTCTTCCAGATTTTGCCTTTCGATTCCTGGTAACATTCTGATGAATATGCGTGCCATCCTGTTTTATAGCCAATACTGCATATCTTTCTAAAGTGTGTTGCCTAGAATTGAAAATTGCACTTCAGATATGAGCTTTGTAGAGCTATGACAGAGCATCTTCCTCTATGTAATCCAGTCCTCCAGTTATAAAGACATTCCATTGGTCTTTTCTTTAACCTGACTACATTATTTTTGGGATTTATGTACACTGATCCCTGAATCTCCACTATTCCTAGTTTTTGACCAAGAGGTAACAAAGTAGTTCTCTTTGTGTGTGATGATTTACTATTTTTCTGCTTGGGGTGACAAATCCATGCTGTGCTCATGTAACATGCTTAATAGAAATATGTTTGTCCTTCCATGAGCATTTAGCCATTCAACCAAGTTATCAGTACTGAAGGAACTCATTTGATCCATCAAGTCTGCCCACTCTTTGAAAGAGCAACTCATTTAGCCCCATTCCCTGATTCTTCCCTCATATTCTTGCAAATTTTATTCTTCAGGTATTTTAAATTCCCTTTATTATTAAATCTGTGCCACCCCTATTAGCCACAGCATTTCAAATTCTAACCATTTGTCACGTGAAATGATTTCTCTTCAGGTTGCCTCTGGTTCTTTTATCAATACCGCTAAATCTGTGCTATCTGATTATCAACCATTCAGCCATGGGAAAGTTTCTCTTTATTTACTTTATCTAAACTGTTCATAATGTTAAATACCTCCACCAAATTTCTGCTTAGCCTTCTCCAACTAGAGAATGATGGCACCTTCTCCAGTCCATCCTCAAAACTAAAGTTTATTCCTCGCCAGAACCCTTCCTATAAATCTCTACCATACAATCTACCATGCCTTTGCACCCCTCCTAAAGTAAGATGCCTAACATTGAACTTGGTACTCTAACTGGGGTTGAACTAGCATTTTATATAGGCACATCATACATTGTTTGGTACTCTGCTGCATCCCACATGCTTAATTAATCGCTTTGTGAATTTGTCTTATCGGCTTTAAAGATCCATCCATGCACAAGTGCCCCAGAAACCTCTTTCTATCGCCCTGCAAAATTTGGCTATATTGTGTCTCGTTTTTCCTATCGATTATATCGACTCACACTTTGCTGTGTTGAATTTCATTGGCTATATTTTCATTTATTTCATTAGCCAGTCTGCAGACATATGATTTCGATTACTACAATCCTTAATGTTAATCCACCTCGAAGCCTCATGCCATCTGTAATTTTCAAAACTGTCCAAGTCACTCTTGTGAGTCAAAAACAGTCATGGCCCAAGTACTGATCCTTAGCAAATGTCACTGTATGTCACAACCAGGTCCAAAAAAATGCCATTCACTATAACTTTGTTTTCATCTATAACCAATTTCAATGCTCCTACTCTTTTGCCAACCAGTCTAATAGATGGTAATTCATTAATTGTTTTTTTGAAAGTCCGTACACACAATATGGACAAGAACCCCCAGAGTATTAGAATTCTAGATGGGATACCCCCAAATGGTTATGCTCTTAGTTTAGGAGGGATGATCTCGCTCCACTTCTCAAGCCCTCCCTCAGTGGTCACAACAAGGTTAATTTAGGAAAGGATCCCTTTCTTTAGGAACAACTTTTCCCAGCTAAAATACAATTGTTTTAAAAGGAGACAATTTAACCAGCTTTCCTCAAATTAAAGAAAGAGTGAGAGTAGTAGCTACTAAAATGTAAAGAAAGATAATAGAGGATGACATTTTTTAGAAATGAAAACTGAGTCCCAAAAGTAAACAAATGCACATACTAACCAGTCTTCGGCTTGTCTCTGAAGAATAGGTTGTGAAATGTTGCAATCAAAGTGAATTCCCCAAGCTGTTCCAGTATGGCGATAACAGTGGGATCTACCTGGCAATGTGGAAAGTTGCTCATGTATGACTTTTGCAAAGGACAAGTCCAACCAGGCCAATTACCAATCCAAAAGTCTATTCTAATAATCAGTAAAATGATGGAAGGAGCCATGAACTGTGCTATCAAGCTGTACTTGCTTAGCAATAATCTGCTTGCTGATACTCAGTTTGGGTTCTGCCAGCACCACTGTGCTCTTGACCTCAGTACAGCCTTGTTACAAATGTGGATAAAAGAGCTGAACTCCAGAGATAAAGTGAGAGTCACTTGACATTAAGGCCACTTTCAACACAGTGTGGCATCAAGGAACCTTTGCAAAACTAGCGTCAATGGGAATTGGAGGGGGAAATCACTCTGCTGCTGGCATCATACACGGCACAAATGAAGATGACTAAAGTTGTTGGAGGTTAGTCATCTCAGCTCCAGGATGTCTCTACAAGAGTTCCTGAGGATAAACTCCAAAGCTCAATCATCTTCAGTTGCTTCATCAATGACCTTTCTTCCATTACAAGATCAGAGATGGGGATGTAAAATGATGATTGCACAATGTTCAGTGTCATTTGTGACTTCTTAGTTACTGCAGCAAGACATGGACAATATCCAAGCTAAGGCTGATAAATGACAAATAACATTTGTGCCACAGAATTGCTAGGTAATGACCATCTCCAGCAAAAGAGAATCTAACCATCATCCCTCACTATTCAGTGTATTAGCATTGCTGAATCCCCCACGATCAACATCCAAGGAGTTAACATTGACCAGAAAGTGAACTCGACTAGCCCTATAAATAATGTGGCCACAAGAACAGGTCACAGACTAGAAATCCTGCAGTGAGTTACTCATTTGCCGACTCCTCAAAGCTTGTCAACTATATGTAGGGCATGAGTCAGGAGCGTGATGGAATATTTCCGATTTCTCTGAATTAGTGCAGTTCAACCAACACTCAAGAAGCTTGGCACCATCCAGGACAAAGCAGCCTGTTTCATTGGCATGGTAGCAACAGTGTGTGCCATCTACAAGATACAACACAACTCCCAAGGCTCTTAGACAAGCCCACAAGCACTATCATATTAAAGGACAAGGGCAACATTTGCATGAGAACACCACCAGTTGCAAGTTTTCCTCCAAGCTGTTCACCGTCCTGTCTTGGAACTGTATTGCTGTTCTTTCAGTGATGGTGGGTCAAAAAATATGGAACTTCTACCCTAACAGCATTGTCAGTGTAGCTTCACTAAATGAGCTGCAGCAGCTCAAGAAGGCAGCTGACCAGATCTTCTCAAGGGCATTTAGGGATGAACAATAAATGCTCAGCCAGCCAGAGACACCCACATTCCCTGATTCAAAAAAAAAAAATTGTGCTTTCATAAAACCACTCAGTATAAATGTATTCTAACTTGCGTCAGACTGTTCATCAAGCCTACTCAATTGAGTCATATCGTCCATAAATATTTTAAGATTATTTTTTCCTTTATTGAAGTGGAGTAGCTGTTTCTAAAAATAATGCTGCTGACTTCATAAGTGGGGATAGGGGAAGAAAGAAAGTGCAGATATGTGTAATTTATTTAACACTAGTAGTTTCAATTTTATTTTAGTTTTTCCTCTTGTCAGTATTTCTGTGTTGTCTCAGTGCCCTGGAAATTTTGTTCCATTGAACTTTTCTTTAAATGTGTATCAAGCAATTGCAACATAAGGGTGGAAACGTAAATCTCCCAAATTGTATCTCCATATGCTTGACATCATAGCAATGATGCTGCTGTAAATGTATCACAAGAATTGGCAACTAAATTTATTATCCAAATTGGCAATGCTATTGTTCGATCCATTCTCTGGCTACAACTTTAAGAAACAAGCCAGGGATGTTTAGGATAATTAGAGATGCTGGAGCATGGGAATAATGCAGTTCTTAACTTACTACAATCAGTGCACTGTCCATTGTGTGACTAGCAAGCCTCTCATTACATTCAGACTTCTATTAACTGATCATTATAAAGACAAAATTTAATATCAAGTTGCAGTCATAGTATTGTATTTGAGTCTTTTCAGTGTGTGCAATTGTTCTTACCATTGGTACCAATATTTGTGACATTTTAAAAATAGTCACAAAAAAGCATTGAGTAGTTGAGTCATTTGAGGCCTCCAGGATAGTCACCCTATCCTTTTTGCAGGCTGCTTCACGGTTCCCATGGTCAATTACAATGGCAGTACCAGCGAGTTTTCAGTGCTAATGGTGGAAGAACAAGAGCCTTGATAGATAACAACAGCTTACAATTGGAAGGGTCTTCAGGAACTTGCGTTTCCTTTAAGCATAGAGAAACAGCAGGAAATCACCCATGATTGAAATTGAAATGGGAGGCTTTTATGAACAGCTGAAGAGGAAAGCTTAAGACAACAAAGTATGGAGAAATTAGAAAAGGACCTGCTCTTAGGTAAATCACTACCACATGCAGATTACTGCAAGCTTATATAAAATCTAATGTGAGAGGCTTATATATAGTTAACAGGGTCAATGTATACGTTTTGATCCTCTTTAAACTACAATTCATTTGCTCAGCTGAGAGAACAGCATCCTCATTTGTGTACCTATCACAACTAGAATCCTCCTTTTATGCTTTAATTTACGTTTTTTTAAAATGGTGCTTAGTTTTGTTGATCTTTTAAAAAAAAATCCAAACCTTTCTCTCAAGCCATGTTTGCTAACAGGTTTGCTTTACAGCTCAGAAATTGCTTAAGAGCAACTACAAAAGCTGAGTCAGTTCATTTGTAGAATGAAATGGTTCATTCTGACATTCCTGCATTCCTCTCACATTGGGCTGGATTTAATCAGCCTGAATGGGGCACTGATAAGAGAAATATTACATAATGCCTGTCAGTTCCATGGGGAGAAGCCCAACAGTATGAAGTGCCTTTTGGGACTTCCACAGGATTTAGTTGAAGTCCCGGAAGCTGCCTGTTAGTCAGGAACCTTCCTCATTGTTGTCAGCATCAGCAGAGGCAGTGTGAGCTGCTTGCAATACACAAGCCCAGGATGGCCAAAGGAACCCACGCCAAACCTGACTGAGTGCACAATGTGGATCACCGAATGGAAGCCATGGGAGCGGGTTAATGGCTCCAGCTCCTCAAGCCTGGCTCCTCGGGTGGACACAATAATAAGGCCCCAACGCGGCTGCTTCTAAACCCAACAAGGTTTTCTGGGCAGCATTTGGGAGATGCTGAAAAGCAGTGGGACTTCCATTTCCCTGAATTAGCTTTGCATTACTGTAAACTTAGAAATGATGGTTGTCAATTAGCTCATCAAGCAGACCAATTGACATCCTAATGCTAGTGGCCAAGAATTCACATTAGCCCCTTCCATCCTCCAGCTTCATCATAGAGTAGGTTTTCCTGCCACTGGGAGGCCTCTCCTACAATTAGGTGGGTCCCCTAGTGGCTATGGTTCCCATTGTATTACCAAAGAAAACAATCTGAATGGAGAATCATATTCGGACTTGTCAACATTGCTTAATTCTTAAATGTTGGGTTCTGAGTTGCAGAGGCTCATGCTTCAAATAAAAGTGATAAACCTAGTTACAAGTGCCAAGTTATATAAAGCAATTGCTGGATTTGACCCAGCAATGTTAAAATATTCTCCTTCCTTCCTTCCTTATCGTCTTCATTTTATTTCTCTCTGTTTCTTTTCCTGTACTTCTGTGTTCACCATTTAACTGACTGTAAGTTTCACTCTCCAGCATGAGAAATGTGACATCTGTTGACGCAACACTGTCTCAGCAATGAAAACATCATGGAAAAGTGCACTAATACCAAGATAAATCATGCAGCATTACTAAAAGAAATTTGCTATGACAAGGCATACTTCAAAACCTTTTCCCTCGAAGCAGGATGAATGTTACGATTCACTGATCTGACGCATACACATTGGAGATTGTGATCTTTGGGCAATTAGGCAGGAAATCATAATCCTCTTAATTTTCATAAATTTCAACATCTCCTTGAAGTTTCTCAGTTTCTCTTTGATGTGACTTTATTTTTATACGACAGAATTATATTCAACTATTTGAGAATTGTAAATTGCCTTTATCTTAGCATGCTGAATCCAGATTTATAAATCTGTGCTGTGATTTTTCTTTTTCTGTTTAATGAAGCTTTAAATTGGTTTATTAAGAACTGAATGTAAGCATTTGGACTCAGTGCTAAACCATAGAGTAAGAAATTGATTGTTGAGAAATAACCTTACAGTATAAAGGACAATCTCTAATTTAGAAGGCAAAGTAACAAGGTTTCATGGGTGACAAAAATTAGGGCTTAACATTTCCACCAGTTAAGGCATGGTGTAATTTGCAGGTTAAGGACCTGCTGATATATCTTTCCAGGCTTCCTGGAACTAATGGGTCTTCTCTTCATGATCCCAGTCTCTTGATTCATGACATTCTTCAAGATTTTAATTCAGTAAACCTAACTCTAATATATGTACAAAATCCCTTTGCAGCTTTAAGACTTCATCTCTAATTTCCCGGTCTATCTTAACTGCTCTTGCTGCACATTTCATAGCTCCTTGCTGAGTGCTTCTCTCCCTTTCTCTTGAAAGCAATTTTCTAACAAAGATTGCTCACTTTCTCTTAAGGTATATTACTTTTAATCCTAGTGCTGGATTCTCATACTTATCTGGGATTCATTTGACAAATCCTGCAAACCTTTTTTTTAATTTTACTCAGGGCGTGGGCATCGCTGGCTGGGCCAGCATTTCTTGCCTGTCCCTAGTTGCCCTTGAGAAGGTGGTGGTGAGCTGCCTTCTTGAACCGCTGCAGTCCTCCTGCTGTAGGTTGACTCTCAATGCCATTAGGAAGGGAATTCCAGGATTTTGATCAGTTACAGTGAAGGAAAGGTGATATACCTCCAAGTCAGGATAGTGGGTGGGTTGGAGGGGAACTCGAAAGTGGTGGTGTTCCCATGTATCTACCTGTCCTTCTAGATGGAAGTGGCTGTGGGTTTGGAAGGTGCTATCTAAAGATCTTTGATGAATTTCTGTAGCACAAGATAGTACACACTGCTGCTACTGATCATCGGTGGTGGAGGGAGTGGATACTTGTGCATGTGATGCCAATCAACTGGATTGCTTTGTCCTCAATGATGTCAAGCTTCTTGAATGTTGTTGGAGCCGCACCCATCCAGGGAAGCAGGGAGTACTCCATCACACTCCTGACTTGTGCCTTGTAGATGGTTTACAGGCTCTGGGGACTCTGAAAGTGGATTACTTGCTGCAATATTCCCAGCCTCTGACCTGCCCTTGTAGCCACTGTGCTTATGTGGTAAGTCTAGTTGAGTTTCTGGTCAATAGTAACCCCAAGGATGTTGATGGTGGGAGATTCAGTGATGGTAGAAGCATTGACTGTCAAAGGGAGGTGGTGAGATTATTTCTTTTTGGAGATGTTTATTGCCTGGCATTTGTGTGGTGTGAATGTTATTCGCCACTTGGCAGCCGAAGCCTGGATATTGTCCAGATCTTGTTGCATTTGAACATGGACTGTCTCAGTATCTGAGAAGTTGTGAATGGTGCTGAATATTGTGCAATCATTGGCAGACATCCCCACTTCTGACCTTATGATGGAGGGAAGGCAGTTGATGAAGCAACTGAAGACGTTTGCACCTAGAACATGACCCTATCACTGTTATCACTCTGAGCTGTTACAACAAACCTAAACCTGCAACAATTACTTAGCAACTAGCAGTGTCAACTTCCTACTGAGTGCTGTATTACTAACTCCGAACTTACAGCAAGTATCCTAAAACAAATGTTACCCTCTGAAAAGTGCAGAGATTCCTACAATTGCCATAGTGACATGCCATTTTGCAGTCAGAATTTTCAACATTCAGCACGTTTGAGCATCTGTGTTGTAACAACTCGTAACCTCTATCCAAATCGTTACAATAATTGACCAGTTGGAAGAGTGCTCACCACTTCCTGAACGAATCCTAAATTTTAGTCTCTAATTCTTGACCAGTACGAAGAGTGCTAGTGGCTTCCCTATTACGATTTAACTTTAGCTTGCACGCTTTATATATCATTCTTCTTCTCAGGCCATTCTCCTAGCCAATCAGTATCCCAGTTTTGGCTTCAATTTGCTGGAGCTTAAATGCAAAATGTATTCCAGGTACAACATCAGTTTGTACTAGTGCTCTTCCTCTCCTTAAAGCTACATTATGCTATTTAACAATTAAAGAAATCCTAAAATGCTAATAATACAAACAAATTAAGGCTTTCTACCTCAATACTTAAGCCTTGTACAATTTGATCACTTAAGCCTTATTAAGTACGCAAATGAGGTGGAGTCTAACACAAATCTTTTTTTTTTTTAGTTTAATAAGATGTTATGATGTTAGAGGTAATCAGTACATGTAGTGTAAATCCTTTAGTTTGGTAACCAAAGCGATTTGAGGCCAGAGATTTTGCATATACCAGCTGATCGATTACCTGCTTTACAATGGAGGGATCTTCCACATGGAGAGTTGGGAATGGTAAATCACTACAACGCAATATTCTGTTTCTGAAATTCCTAATAAGAATGACTTTATCATAAAACTATTAACGTATGAATTAGGAATCTGGAGTTACCCCTACTTTACTTCAATGTGAAAATTCAATTTATAAAGTAAAAAGCTGGCAGCTCTGCTAATCTGGTCCAATGACTCATAATTCCAACCAGTTGATCACTAGAGATGTGTTAGCATCTCTTGTTGTCATTTCAAAATACTATACACTAATGGAAAAGCCATATGGACATACAAGAGAATGACATTTTTTAATCCATGGGTGATCAGAATTTTTGTTTCATTTTATTTAGACTTGCCAAAAAGTCATGGTTTGGTAACTTCATCAACTTGGACAAAGAGGAGCAGATATTTGTGGTCATCAAGGACAAACCATTAAGTTCCATTAAAGCAGACATTGTCCATGCCTTCCTTTCAGTAAGTATCATTTTCTGCTAAATGTACAACTGGATTTTTCTAGGAAAAAAGTTCACCTTTTTGCTGTCTGTAATTGAAGTGAGATTCTGCCTTGGCAATGTTATCAAAATTAAGTTTAATAATTTTAGATTGTTTAAGTTTCTAAGTAATACAGTATGATTGAAATCTGGAAAAAGATATCTACACAAAAAGTGTTCAACTACTTAGAATGCAAGATGTGGAAAATTAATTAATTAGTTTCGGTCATAAATTTTACATTCAGTCTGTAACTCTTAAACCAGCACTTTCATCTAAAAAGGATATTTATTGAGCAACTGTTTACTGCTTGACCACTATTTGACAGAATTATGGAGCATATATCTTCCAAAGAGAAGGAAAGCTCAAAGGATAAGGATAGTAGCTCTAAAAACCATTTCCCAAGAATTGAGTGAGGCACATTTTTTAACATCTTCAAAACTGGGAACACCTAACAATCACTGGAAGATAATAACATAGTGAAAAGTTAGAGCAGAACAGTTTTGTTTTCTGGTTATGTTAAGAAAGTTTACTACTTTGTCTACCATTAAAACTAAACTACAAATGACAAATATTTTTTGAAATACATATCTCAGCTACTCCGTAATTGTGTTGTTGATAAAACTGTTTGCCTTGGCTGTTTTGAATAATATCAGTATGGTGTGCAGATCCATGACACTGTGGTTTGGGCTTAGATTTTAACCCTCCCCATCCCTTATGAGAGGTTAGCCATTTGAGCAGTTAGAAGTAGGGAAATTCACTTCCACCAAGCCTCACCTGACTCATTGCAGTTTTACAAAGCAACTGACTTGATTTTGAATGCACCTCTTGGCTCTCAACTGGTACTGCACAAATATATTCAAATCAAGGTCTAAAGTTGTAGTTAGGAGCCCGATAGAATTTTAGGTCTGTGAGATAGAAGTCTGCCCGTGACCAACAATTCAGAAATACTCTAGGGATTAGCCTCAGAAACTGACGCAACTTGCAGGAACATTTAAAAGGTCCCATGCATCCAATAAGGTAGATGATCAGAATCTCTGTGCTTTTTCTTTCCTTAATGTAGTTTCAAAGCATGTCTTCACACGGAGATTGCTTCATTTTCATTTGTTTGACTTACTCATCCCTGAGTAAGCAATTTAAAGCTTCTCTTGGGTGCCATTTTTGCTACCCACAGCAAAGAAAGCAGATAATATGTCTGAGTTGCTTGGGAAATTAATAATAAATCAAGGACTAGAACTCATTAAAGCTAATGTAAACAAGAAAACAGTATTAGAAAACATAATACCAATAATGACTGAGAAATCATAGGAACATAAATGAGCCATTTTGTTCAATGAACCTGTCACCAGCCCAGGGTTTTAAAGGATGTAAGTGATGAAATTCAAAGTGTGCGAACTATAAACTTTCAAAGTGCTCTTGATTGAGAAATTGTCTTTTTAGATCAGAAAACTGCAAATGTAATTTTTACTTAAAAAAGGTGTGAGAGAAAATCACGGAGATTATACATTTGCTAGTGTAACATCTGTTGTGGGGATGTAATCAGAATCTGTAATACAGAAGAGAGTAATGGAAACATTTAAAGTAAATTTAAGTTGATTAGTCAATGTGAATTTGTGAAGGCAAACTCCTATCTAATGAACATAACTGAATTTTTTGAGTAAATTATTAAAATTGTAGACAGGGACTGCCCATGGATATAGTTTAAATGTACTTTCAGAAGACGTTAATTAAGGTTCCATGTAAGAGTCTTAGCAAAAATTAAAGATCATGAATTTTTAGAAAATTATTAACAGATTGATTAGATGGTAGTTGACGAGACATGGTATAATGGATATGCAATTAAACTGTAAGAGAGCAACTAGCAGTACTCCAGAAGTTTTTGTGTTGAGGCCTTATCTGTTCACTGCGTACACTGCATATATAATGCAGTTGAGAGCCATGTATCTACACTGACCTATGACACAAGTATTCCCGGTGTTAAGGAGTGGATGGGATCATTTAGATTTAGAGGCCAGATTTTTTAAAATATTGAACATACATCTTTGAAATTTGAGGGCTAAAATATAACATGGAGAAAGTTTTGCTACAATAATCAAAACCCAGGATAATCCACATTTGTAGTACAGTGTATAGTTCTGAACATCACACTTGAGCACTTATTAGTCTTTGAAGATGTGTAACTCAAATTTAGGCAGAAATTTAGGTTGACTGTGAGGGTTAGATTATGGCAAGAGATTTCACAAACTATGCTTGTATTCCATGAAAGATAGATGATTTGATTGAAGGTTTTGAATACTTTGAAAAGACTTGATAGGAAGCCTTGCTGCTCATGTGGGAGACTAGAACAAGGGACTATAAAACCAGAACTAGGCAGTTCAGGAGAAAAGTAATACAGAAAATGCATGAAGTATTCAGCTGATGAGGCTGCATCTGTGGAGAGAGAAACAGAATTTATACTTCAGGTCTGAACCTTTCAACAAAACTGAATAAAATTAAAAATGTAATTGGCATTGAGCAAGTGAGAGTGGGATGAGGGAGGATGGGAAGTAGAATAAAAAGGGAAGAATTTGATAGGGTGGAGGGTTAGACAGATTTGATGACAAATGATTTCATGGTGCAAAGACGTGAAGGAAGACATAATGGAAGGCTTCATCATTAACACAGATGTAAAGAAGACATAAAATCTTGGAAGACGGAATAGACTCTTTAAGCAAAGTGTGGTGTAACAACAGCAGCTGTGCGAATCAATAAGCTTAAATTGACTATTGATTGATACTTATGTCTAGAAATGAAGAGGGAGAAGTCAGCTAGGAAAGGAAAAGTTTGGAGATGGACCATATGAAGGTGAAAGAACAGTGGTAATTAAGAGTGAACTCAATGGTATTTTCCAATTCAGGACAAGAGAAGAGAAAGGAAAAGCACCAATACAGTCATCAAAGATTCAGAAAAAGAATGAGGGAGAGGGCTTGATTAAGACTGGAACAGGGAATAAAACAAGAAAAGGAAATATTCAGCAGACTAGGCAGTATCTGTGGAGTGAAACAAAGTTAATATTATACTGTGTCAAAACCCAGGCAGCATATGTGTTTCCAGAGGGCTTACTCCTGCACTTTTCTCACCCTACTAACATGCAATTTAGAACTGTCTTTCACAGTTTTTTTAAAAATTCACTTTGAACTTCATGTTTTCCATTTGGCAAAGATTCTTTGTTAAATGAAAACTTGAATTGAGACTTGACTCAGCAACTGCACTAATAAGCTTTCTGGTCACCCATTAATTCAAGCTTTCCTTTAGAAAGACCATGTTATCTGACTTCTCTCTCTGAAAGACTCTAACCTTGCCTTTTTCCTCCCTTGATACCTTT
>NW_025970069.1:0-13008 GCF_021869965.1 Rhincodon typus | reverse complement strand
AGGGAGTGCTGCACAGAGTGGAGTCAACACTGAGGGAGTGCTGCACAGAGTGGGGTCAGCACTGAGAGGTGTCAGCGCTGAAGGGGGTCAGCACAGAGCGAGTGCTCCAATGAGGGCGTCCAGCACTGAAGGGAGGTCAGCAGTGATGGGGTAAGTACTGAGGGAGTGCTGCGCTGAGCGTGGTCAGCACTGAGGGGTTGCTGTATTGAGGGGTGTCAGCACTGAGGGAGTGCTTCACTGAGGGGTGTCAGCTGTGAGGGTGTAGTGCACTGTTGGAGGGTCAGTGCTGTGAGACTGTCCGAGGGTCAGTATTGAGGAAGTGGCGCACTGCGTGGGTCAGTATTGAGGAAGTGGCGCACTGAGGATGGTCAGCACTGAGCGGGGTCAGCACTAAGGTGGGTCAGCACTAAATAGGGGGTCACCTCAGTTCATCAATCCCCACAAAATGGACCTCTCACAGTATGCCATATCCTTTGTAGTGATCTTCGCAACAGCTGCACTCCCTCAGTGCGGTCCCTCTGATGGTGCAGTGCTCCTTTAATATTGACATTCTGACAGCACAGCACCCTCTTAATGTTGGCCCTGTGACAGTCCAGCACACCCTCAGTACTGATCCTCCAACAATGGAGCTTTCCCTCAATACTGACACCCCGTGCAGCACATCATCAATAGTGACACTGCAGTACACCCTTAATATTAACCCTCTGTCAGTGTGGAACTCCCTTAGTGATGACACTCTGATAGTACATCACTCCCTCCGACAGTGTTGCACACCCTTCGCATCAACCCACTGACAGTTTCAGCACTCCCTTAATATTAACCCACTACCAGTGTGGCATTTCCTTACAATTCAACTAGTGACAGTGCAGAACTCCAACAAAATGATCCTCCGAGTGTCGCACACACTCAATATTAGCCCTCCAACAGTGTCGCACTCCCTCAGTGCTGACCGTCTGACATTGATACGCTGATAGTGTAGCAATCCCGTAATATTGACCCACTGACACTGCAGAACTCCCTCAATGTTGGCCTTCTGACAGTACTGCACTACTGATCCTTCGGCAGTGCAACGTTCCCTTGATATCAATCTTCTGACATTACAGCACTCCATCAGTACTAACGCTCTGAACGTGCAGTACTCTCTCAGGACTGATTCTGTGATATTTCAGCACTCCCACATCATTAACCCTCTGCCAGTGCAAAACTCCCTCATATCAAGCCTCCAACAGTGCACTATTTCCTTAATATTGGACCTCTGACTGTGTGATACTGCCTCAGTGTGAAACCCTGACAATGCAGCACTCCCTCAGAAATAACTCTCTGATTAAGCACTTCTTCTGTGCTAAATCTCTGAAAATGAAGCATTGTCTGATTACTGACCCTTTACAGTGCTGCATTGCCTCAGTACTCACTCACCAAAAGTGCAGCACTCCATTAATAGTGACCCTCTGACAGCGTGGCACTCCCATAATATTGGTCCACTGACAGTGCGGCAATCCCTTAATTCTGACCTGCTGGCTGTGCAGCACTACCCTAATATCAAACCTGCAGCTCTATCAGAGGGTCTATCCTGAGCAAGTGCTCCACTGTCAGCAAGTCAATTCTGAGGCAGTGCCTCGAGATCAGTTGGTCAATACAGAGGTAGTGCCTAAGGGGGTCAGAATTAAGGGAGTGCCTCACATTTAGAGGGTCATTACTGAGGGACAGCCTCATGAGCAGCGGGTCAGTACTGAGGGACTGCCTTATAGCCAGTGGGTCAGTTCTGAGGCAGTGCCTCAATGTAATAGATTTAGAAATGGGGTAGGAGGCACATGATTAAAAGGTCAGTAGTAAGCTATTGCAGCTCTATCAGAGGGTCCGTACTCAGCGAGTGCCTCATTGACAGAGGGTCCATACTGAGGTATTGAAGCGCTGTTGGAGGGTTAACACTGAGGGAGTGCTTCCTTGTCAGAGAATCAGAACTGAGAGAGTGCCTTATTGTCAGAGTCTCATTCCTGAGGGAGTGCCTCACTGTCAGAGTGACATAATCACATAGAACTCCCTCAATTCTAAACCTTAATATTGACCCTCCGAGAATGTGGCACTGCCTCAGGACTGACCCTCTGATAATGAGGTGATTCCTCAGTACTGAACCATTGACAATGTGACACCCCATGAGTATTGACTTTCTGATAATGGGGTTCTCCTCAAGTACTGACCCTCTGACGGTTCTGCGCTGCCTCAGTAGTGACCCTCTAAATGTCTGCCACTCCCTCAATTCTGACTTCCTTACAATGAGGCATTACCGCAATACTGACCGGGAAGGTGCCACTGCCTCAACATTGACTATATGACAATAAAGTACTCACTCTGGACTGACCATTCAACAATGACATACTGCCTCAGAAGTGACCCACTTACAACAAGGCAAACACTCAGTACTGACCCACTGATAATGATGCTCTCCCTCAGTACTGAACCTCTGAGAGTGCTGCACTACCACAGGACTGACTCAATTCTGAACACCTTACAATGAGACACCGGCTCAGTATTGACCCTTTAATCATGAGGCACTGATTCAGTTCTGACCCTATTACATTGACAGCGCAGCTCTTCTTCATTGTTGACCCTCTGGCAGTGCAGAATTCCCGCATGACTGACCCTCCCACAGTGCAGCATACCTTTAGTACTGAACCTCTGATAGTGCAGCTCCCCTCATTACTATGTCTAACAGTGCAGCATTCTCTTAGTATTGACTCTCTGACAGTATTTAGGGGAGTGCTGCACTGTTGCAGAGTCAGGACTGAGGAAAAGCTGCATTGTCAGAAGGCAAATATTAATGGAGTGCTCGGGTCCATTTTGAAGGGGTTTTGCACTGTCGCCAAATCAACTCGGGTGGCGCGGTAGCTCGGTGGTCAGCACTGCTACCTCACAGCGTTAGGGGCCCAGGTTCGATTCCACCCTTGGGCGACCGTCTGTGTGGAGTTTGCACATTTTTCGTATCAGTCGGGTTTCTGTGTTTTCTGGGTGCTCCGGTTTCCTCCCACAGTCCAAAGATATGAAGGCTTGGTGGATTGGCTATGCTAAATTGCCCATAGTGCTCAGGGATGTTCAGGTTTGGTGGCTTTGACATGGGAAATATCGGGGAATGGGTCTGGGAGAGATGTTCTGCAGAGGGGCGGTGTGGACTTGTTGGGCTGAATGGCCTGTTTCCACACTGTCCGGATTCTGTGAATCAATGTTAAGGGAGTGCTGCACTGTCAGAGTGTCAAGGGGGAGAGAGTGCTGCCCTATGGGAGGCCAGTACTGAAAGGGAGCCGCCCTGTCAGAAGGTCTATATTAAGGTAGTGCTGCACTGTCAGAAGGTCAATATTGAGGGAGTGCTCCAGTACCAGAGGGCCAATAGTAAGGAAGTCCCATTTCTCTCAAATGGCCTGGTCAAAGGGTCAGTCGTCAGGTTAGTGCTGAGGGAATACCGATATGTCAGAGGGTTAACATACGGCAGAAATGCACCATCAGAGGGTCAGTCATCAGTACTCCAGAGTGTATTGTACTGACGGAGTGCCTCAGAGTCAGAGGGTCAGCTCTCTGACAGTGCTTCTTTGTTAGTGTGCCACTCCCTTAACGCTGACCCTCTGACAATGCAGCTTTCCCTCACTGCTGACCTTCTGACAGCGCAGCATTCTGTCATCATTGGCGTCTGACAGTGTAGCATATGCTGCATATTGACCCTCCGATATTGTGGTACTCCCTCAGTGATGATACTCTGACAGTGGAACATTCTCTCATTACTGATCCTTTGTTCTGCTGCTCTGCCTGAGCACTCACTCGCTAAAGTTGCAGTACTCCATTAATAGTTGCCCTCCGACAGTGCACCACTTCCTTGATATGGACCCTCTGATCGTGTCGCATTCTTTTAACATTTGCCTGCTCACAGTGCAGCACTCCCATAATATCAAACTTCTGAGGGTGAAATACTCCTTTAATATTGACCATCTGAGAGTGCAGCATTCCCTCAGTGCGAACCTCTGCCAGTGCAGTACTCCCTTATTATAGGACCACAAGCAGTGCAGCACTCCCTGAATATTGGCAATCGAGAATGCGGCATCCCTTTAATATTGACCTGTTCGCAGGGCAGTACTCTCCTAATATCAAACCTCCATCAGAGGGTACGCACTGAGGGAGTGCCCCATTGTCAGTAGTTCAATTCTGAGGCATTGCCTCCATTTAATGGATTTAGAATTGAGGGAGGATGACATGATTAGAAGGTCAGTAGTAAGGTATTGCAGTCAGAGTGTCGCTACTGAGGGAGCACATCATTGTCATAGGGTCTGAGCTGAAGTATTGAAGAACGGTCAGAGGCGAGGCACTGAGGGAGTGCTTCCTTGACAATGACTCCCTCTGCAGGGCTATCATGTCATTTCTGGAGAGTCAGTCTTGAAGGAGTCACCCACTGAGCGAGAATCAGTTCCGACGGAGGGCCCCATTATCAGAGGGTCAGTACTGAAGGAGTTGTAAGCGGGTTAATTCTGGAGCAGTGCCTCATTGTAAGGGGGTCAGAATTGAGGGTATGCCTCACGATTGAAGAGTCAGTACTGAGGTACTTCAGTTCCACCAGAGGGTCAGTTCTGAGGCAGTAAGTCACGACTGGAGGGTCAGCCCTGAAATACTGCTACACTGTCAGAGTGTCAGTTCTGAGGCAGTTTGTCTTTGTCAGAGTGTCTGTAGCTGTTCTGCAAAGCCGTCACCCAGTCTACACTTCATTTCCCTAATGAGATGCTGTCAGTGGCTCGATTGTGAGGCAGTGCCTCAATATAATGGGATCAGAATTCAGAAGATCACATTTAGAGGATCAAGACTGAGGACTGCAGCACTATCAGAGGGTAGGTACTGAGGGAGGGCCTTATCGTCAGCGGGTCACTACAGAGGCAGTGACTCTTTGTAAGGGGGTCAGTCTGTTCTGAGGATTGTTACAGGGTAAACACTGAGGGAATGCCTCATTGTCAGAGAGTCTGTTCTGAGGCAGTGCCTCAATGTAATGGGGATGGATTGAAGGAGGGCCATATGATTAGTGGGTTATCTTTGAGGTATTGAAGCACTGTCAGACGATCAGAACCGTGGAGTGCATTATAGTCAGAGGGTCAATACCAATTCAATGGTCAAAATTGGGGGAGTGCCACACGATTAGAGAGTCAGTACTGAGGTATTGTAGCAGTGTCACAGGGTCAGAACTTTGGGATTGCGTTATTGTCAGAGTTGCATGCTGAAACAGTGCCTCATTTAAGGGGGTCGGAATTGAGGAAGTTCATCATGTTTACAGGGTCATTACTGAGGAAGGGCCCCGTAATCAGCAGATCAGCATCGAGGGAGTGCCTTATTATCACGAGGTCAGTTCTGAGGCAGTGTCTCATTGTTAGAGGGTGAGCAGTAAGGGAGTGACTCGTTCTTCGAGGATCAATTCCGAAGCAGTCCCTCAATGTGATGGAGTCAGAATAGAGGGAGTGTCAAATGTCAGGGGCTCAATATTGAGGTATTGAAGAACTGTAAGAGTGTCAGTACTGAGGTAATGCAGCACTGTCAGAAGGTCAGAATGATGGGAATGCCTTATTGTCAACGCGTCAATTCTAAGGGATTGCCTAATTGCAAAAAGATTAGAATTGATAGAGTTTAGATGGTCAATACTGAGGTAATGCAGCACTGTCAGAGGGTCAGGATTGAGTGAGGGACTCATTATGAAAGGGTCTGTACTGAAGGAGTACCTTATTGTCAGCCGGTCAGTTCTGAGGCAGTACCTCTTTGTCAGAGGATCTGTTCTGAGGGATTGCCTCATTGTCAGAGGATCTGGTGTGAGGCACTGCCCGGATGTAATAGGGTCAGAATTGAGGGAACGCAGCACGCTTATAGGGTCTGTACTGAAGTAGTGCAGCACTGCCAGAAGAGCCGTTCTGAGGCAGTCCCTTTTTGTCAGAGGGTCAGTACTGAGGCAGTCCCTCATTCTAAGCGGGTCAGAATTGAGGGTATGCCACATGATGAGAGGATCAGTACTGAAGTAATGCAGTACTGTCAGAGGATCAGTACTGAGGGAGTGCCTCATTGTCAGACGGTCAGTACTGAGATAATTAAACACTGTCAGTGGGACTCTGGGCTTCAGTACTGGAAGATGACAGTAAAAAAGCATGAAAGTGATGCTAAACCTTTATAAAGTAGAGCTGTCAGCTCCAGTTGAGTACATAGCGAAACCTGAACACCATATGTTAGGAAGGACATTAAGAGCCTGGAAACGGAGGCAAGGAAATTGAGCAGAATGACAGCAGCACCACATCCAGGAGGTGGAAGCTTACTTGGAAATTTGTGTCCCTGCCTTTCAACTCAATTGCTTTAAAAGATAAAATGTGAGAGTGTTCTGGATAGTTAGATGGGCTTCAGATTGGTTTCACAGGTCGGCGCAACATCGAGGGTCGAAGGGCCTGTGCTGCGCTGCAATGTTCTATGTAATGTTCTATGTTCTATGCTGTTGAAAGGGGAAGACAGGAATGTGGGCTAAAAGGTCATGACAAAGTTACAGGGTGAGGGAGATTAAAGATCAAATTCACCATTGAACACAAAGCAAAGGCAAAGGTAACGAAAACAGAAGCTGTTGGAAAAGTTCAGCAGGTCTGGCAGCATCTGTGGAGGCAAAAAAAACAGAGTTAAAGTTCCAGGTCCGGTGACCCTTCCACAGAACACAACGGCAGTGGTAATGGTTGTTGAGAAGAGACAAAACATTGGTTTACATTCAATAGTGAGTTCAACAGTTTTTGACCCATTAACACAGTCCTCTGATTGGATATACTTTCCCCCAGCGATTGCATCCTGTCTTCATGCTGTATTTCATTTTCAATCAGATCTTCATTCTATCATTAACACCTGCTCTGGAGCAATGCTTTGTCTCTCCTCTACAACTTTTACCACCCTCTTTCCCCTTTTATTCGTTGGCACACTTTGATCTGCAAACCCCCTCAACTCTCCAATTTACGCTAATAACGCCTTCTGTTCCATGTATTTCTCTATCCCCTTTCGACAGGATCATGTCCATCAAATTTCCACTTCACTTCAGTTGCAAAACGTTTCACTGGACACAAAACAGTAACTTCCTCTTTCCACAGAGGGGGCGGGGTCGTCGGTGCATAGGGAGGGGCCACATTACCGAGGGGGGCGGTGCGGGGAACGGTGTCGGTGCTGACGGTGACAGTTCAGAATTTGAAAACAAGACATCTCGCTCTTGCGGGGGCACGCACCTATCTTCACCTCCGCTGGCGCTCTTTCTTCGGTGTGGGCGTGGTAATGGTCGTGGTCTGGCTTTAGAACATAAGAACTGGGAGCAGCAATAGGTCATCCGGCCCTTCGAACCTGCTCCGCCATTCAATAAGATCATGGCTGATCTTTTTGTGGACTCAGATCCACTTACCCGCGTTCTCACCGTATCCCTTGAATCCTTCATTGTTCAAAAAAATATCTACCTTACGTTTAAAAAAGTTTACTGAAGTAGCATCAACTACTTCACTGGGCAAGGAGTTTCATAGATTAACAACCCTCTGGGTGGAGAATTTCCTTTTCAATTCAGTCTTTCCCCTGCCTCCGCTGATTGGAGCAACCGCACGTCATGGGCGTCGCCCCGGTCCTCACGGGCGAGACTCTGTCGTTCTTAGGTGGGGCTCATGCACAGGCCTTGTCATCTGATTGGTTAAACTGTAGCGCCCGCCCCCTTTTGCTCACGTGGGGTTTGGACACGGACTCGTGGTCACATGGTTCCTAGTGACTAATTAGTTGCCGAACACCTGGTCTTTCTTCGTCCATAATTCTATACTTTTAACCCGGTGCATACCTGAGGTTGGAAGCCTGTTTCTGGGTATACCATCTTTGTTGAGCCTTGAACGAAGTCTTCCGTGAGGCTTGTTCCTCAGTCTTGGCTCTGTATGTTACCCTGTCTGTTGGGGCCATGATATGGTGGATCTCAGGGCAGGTTGAGTTGAGTTGATGAGTGGTTAAGTACGCAGCAGATGAACCACCTCTCGCATAAATGTGAAGTTATCTACTTTAGGGGCAAAAACTGAATAGCCATATATTATCTGAAGGGTGACAGATTGGGAAAGGGAGGGGTGCACTGAGTCCTTAGTGTCCTTGTACCTGTCGCTGAAAGCAAGTATGACCCTGACCCTGACCCTACTGCAGGTGGTGAACAAGGCAGATGGTTCGTTGGCTGCCTTATTGAAGGGATTCATGGATTGGTTATAGTGACAGTGAGTGAAAGATTTACCAGAGTGATTTCTGGGATGGTGGTATTGAGAGATGAATAACTGGATCAGTTAGGTCTCTCTTCGTGGGAGTTTAAAAGAAGAACGGGCATCTGATGGAAGTCTATAAATTTAAAGAGGACTTGACAAGGTAGATGCAGTAATGATGTCCTCAATGACTCAGGAGTCCAGAAATAGGGCTGAGAATCAAGGAGGTAAAGGAGATCATTTAGGAAATGAGGAGAAATGTCTTCACCCAGACAGAGGTCAGCCTGTGGAATTCTGTCTGGGAACTGTTGAGGTCAAACCATTGACTATTTTCAAAGGGAAATTGGATATGGTGCTTAGGACTAAAGAGAACAAAGACAGTGGGTAGAAACAGTGTGAGTTCAATGATCAGCCATGATCATGTTGAAAGGTGGAACAGGCTCGAAGTGCTTACTCCTATTTTTACGAACCAAAAGAGACAAGATTGAGTGGAATGACCCCGTGGGTGAGGACTTCAGGGTTTTTAAAATTCATTTGGGAGATCTAAAGATCGCTGGCTGGTCCAGCTTTATTGGCTGCCATTAGTTGCCCCATGAGAAGGTGGTGTTGAGCTGCCTTCTTGAACCACTCCAGTCTTTGTGCTGACAGTTGACCCAGAATCATTAGAATCCCCACAATGTGGAAACAGGCCATTTGGCCCAACATGTCCATAATGACCCCAAAAAGCATTCCACCACACTGACCCCTCCCCCCACCCCCCACCCCCTCCACCCTATCCCTGTAAACCTGCACTTCCCATGGATAATTCACATAACTGCTCATCCCTGGACACAATGGGCAATTTAGCGTGTCCAATTCACAGAATCCACACATCTTTAGTCTTTAGGACTAACCCGGAGTACCTGGAGAAAACCGACAAATACATGGGAAGAATGTGCAAACCCCCACACACACAGTCACCTGAGACTGAATTGAACCCAGATCTCTGGCGCTGTGAGGCAGCAGTGCTAACCACTGGCCACTGCTTGTAAGGACAATATTGTTGGGAAGGCAGGTCTAGGGTTTTGACCCAGTGACAGAGAAGGAATTGTGACACATTTTTAGTTTGGAGGGGACCTTGTAGGGAGTGGTATTCCCATGTATCTGCTCTTGTCCTTCTGGATGGAAGTAGTCACGTGTTTTGAAAGCGCTGTCTGAGGTTTTTTGGAGGAATTTCTGCAGTGTACCTTGTAGATGGTACACCCTGCTGCTACTAAGTGTTGGTGGTGGAGGGAGTGAATGTTTGTGGATGTGGTGCCAATCAAGTGGGCTGTTTTGTCCTGAACAGTGTTGACCTTCTTGTGTTGTTGGAGCTGCACCTGTCCAGGGCTGACTTGTGTCTTAATGTGGAAAGATTCAGAAGCTCAGGTTGTCCTCAGCCTTCTGAATGATGAAAAGTCTGCCGAGTGACTACTTCTCCTGGAATTTGCCGGTCTGTTCAGTTGTTGTGGCATTTGCACCAAGTCCTTGCACGTGGAACAGTTGTTGCCCTGTAAATTTGATGCTTCAGTTCCATATACGTTCATTATGTTACTTCCTCTCCATGTCCTGCTCTGACAGGTGCAACAGTATCCCACAACATGAGCAGACGGTTGCTGCATCTTTCCTCGTCCTCTGCCCCACCCAACAGCATTCTGACAGTATAAGCCTCATACATAACTCCCCCATTTTGGATGGTTTTCCCAACGGACATTTATCCCTTAACCTCTTCCACACCCCCCTCCCCATCATTCCCATGGGGAGTTGATCACTTGACTAACTGATGCATTCTTTTTAACATTCAGCCAGTGAAGGAAACAGAAGATCATCATTAACCTGGCCACCCCCCACCACCACACACACACTCCCATGCTTGTACTGAGCGGTGGTGAAGGAGCCATCTTTCAGAAAGAAACTTCTTCAATAAGACCATGCCTGCCATCACGAGAACAGATAAATCTTGTGTATTATTTACAGAAGAGGCTATTTTTCTTCTGTATGTCCTGGGGCTGACATGTTTCTGTTAACTTCTGATTTAGTGACATTGATTATCTAATGGTTGCCCCTCTCTGCTCTGGTGCTATTAATTAGGATATTTGAAGATTACAATTTTAGTTTGTCGACAGCATTTGTAATTTCTCTCAGAATTTCTCTCTCTCTTTCTCCCTCTTAGTGGATGACTGTCTTCCTTCACAGTTGCATTCAATGTATTTCCAAGTCAGGATGGTGAATGGCTTGGAGGGGAACTGGAAGGTGGCATTTCTAGTATGCTACCCTTGTTCTTCCAGGAAGTGGTCGTGGGTTTGTCTGAGGATCTTCAGTGAATTTCTGCAGATCATCTTGCAGACAGCATACACTGCTGCTACTGACTCTCGTTGGTAGAGGGAGTGGATATTTGTAGATGTAGTGCCAGTCAAGTGTGCTGCTTTGTACTAGATCGTTTAAAGCTTCTTGTGTTGTTTGGGCTGCACTCATCCAGGCAAATGGGGACTATTCCATCACACTCCTGACTTGTGCCTTGTACATAGTGGACAGGCTTTGAGGAGTCAGGAGGAGAATTACTCCCTGTGGTATTCCTAGATTCTCACCTGCTCTTGCACTGTGTTTATATGGTGAGTGCAGTTGAGTTTCTGGTCAATGATGACCCTCAGGATGTTGATAGTGGGGATTCAGTGATGGTAACACTGTAGAATGCCAAGGGGCAGTGGTTATATTGTCTCTTATTGGTGATGGTTGTATTGTGTGACACAAATGTTATTTGCACTTGTTGGCCCAAGCCAGGTCTTGTTGCATTTGAACAAGGACTGGTTTAGTATCTGAGGAGCTGCGAATGGTTCTGAACATTGTGCAATCATCAGTGAACATCCCATCATTGTAAAGGGTTCAGAGTTGAGGGTATGCCACATAATTAGACATTCAGTACTGAGGGGGTGCCTCATTGTCAGAGGGTCAACATTGAGGCAGTGCCACATCCTAAAGTTATTAGAATTGAAGGAGTGCCACTTGATTACAGGAGCCTAGCTGAGGTATTGCAGCACTTAGAGAAGGTCTAACTGAGGGAATGCCTTATTGACAGAGTGTCAGTCTTGAGGTATTGAAGCAGAGTCAGAGGTCCAGTACTGAGGGGGCCTCTCATTGCCACTGGGTTAATACTGAGTCAGTTCCTCAACGTTATGGGGTCAGAATTGTGGGAGTGCGAAATGATTAAAAGTTCAGGACTAACAATACAGGACTGTCAGTGAGTCAGATCTGTAGGAGTCAGAGGGTCAATACGGAGGCAGTGCCTCATTGTGTAGGTGTTGGAATTGAGCGAGTGCCAACTGATTAGAGAGTGAGTCCAGAGGCATTGTTTCACGGTCAATGGGTTAGAACTGAGGGAGCGCCACATGTTAAGAGGGTTGGTACTGAGGTATTTGCAGCAGTGTGGGAGTGCCTCGTTCTCAGAGGATATTACTGAGAAAGTGCCTTATTGTCAGTGAAACGTGGAATCAGAGAATCGCAGATGTACAGTATGAAAACAGACACTTTAGTCCAAGTCGTCCATACTGACCAGATAACCAAAATTAATCTATTCAATTTGGCCATATCCCTCAACCCTACCTATTCGTAGACCCATTCACTTGCCTCTGAAATTTTGTTATTGTGCCATCCATCACCAATTCTACTGGCAGCTTATTGCATACATGTTCCATCCTCTGCATGAAAACGTTGCCACTTAGGTCCCTTTAAAACTTACCCTCTCAAAATAAACACATGATATCTAGATTTGGATTCCCCGACTTAGGGGAAGAGACCCTGGCTGTTCACGCTAGCCATGCTCTCATGATTTTATAAACCTCTATAAGGTCCTCCTCGCCCTCTGACACTCCAGGAAGAATGGCCCGAGCCTATTCAGCCTCTCCTTATAGCTCAAACCCTCCAACCCGGTGGTCACAGGCGTTCAATCTGAAAAGTAACCCTCGACCACCACCTTCTCTCCTCCCTTCTATTCAATTTTTGTATCCAGATGGCTCGTTCTCCCTGTATTCCATGTGACCTAACGTTGTTAACCAGTCCACCATGCGAAATTTGTCAAACCACTTAATCAAGAGTGGCACCATAGAATCAAGGCTCTCAAAACTACTTTGGCTGCAGTGCTTTGAAGACTTCCCTTCTCTTTCCCGGTAGGCCTGCAAAAACATTCCCTTCGTGAAGAAATTCCAGCCCTGGAGGCAGCTGCTCTGTTGGCTGAAGGATTTGACAAAAGACTGTACGCACAAAGCACTTGCAGTTGACATTTCCGAGGCCCAGAAGGTTGTGTTCATGACTCAGATGCTTGTCAATTGAGGGCTTATGTGTCATTCTGGTTATTACAGAGTATGGTCTCGTCTGACATTACAAAGGATATATGATGCAGTGAGATTCAGAAATGGATATTAAAAAGCCTGTGGCGTTATTCAAAGAAAGAATGCCTTCCTCTTTGTCCAGTCCAATATTTCAATAATGGTGAACGGATATTTTTCAGGCTGCGAAGCAGGTTTGCAGTGGAATTCTCCAGGGGCTGCGATTGGGACGTTTGTCGTTCCTGATAGATAATTAATTATCTTGATTGTGGTGTGCAGGGGACAATTTCCAAGTTTGCAGATGCCATTAAACTTGAGAATTGTAAATTGTGAGAAGAATAATGTGGAACTCCAAAAATGCACTGAAAATTTGGTGGAGTGGGCAGATAGGTGGAAGATGAGGTACAATGCAGAGAAGTGTAAGGTGA
>NW_025970068.1:0-13009 GCF_021869965.1 Rhincodon typus | reverse complement strand
ACACCTCATTTTCCGTTTGGGGACCCTACAGCCCTCCGGACTCAATATTGAGTTCAATAATTTTAGGGCCTAAACTCTCCCATGTCCCAGACCCCCACCCCACACACCAGGCCTTGTTACCACATAGCCTGCCACTACACACCCCCTGTTGTTAGTCACTAACAGTCCCCATTAACAACTATTCACCCTCCCAGCCTGATCGTTAGCAACTCCTTTGTCTGTCCAACTGTCTTTCTCTCTCTTTGGGCTCTATCCTATTGTTTACTCCCTACCCCACCCACCTCCCTATTTTCTGCATATAAACTGACGTTTTCCCAGCCACCATCAGTTCTGAGGAAGGGTCACTGGACCCGAAACGTTAACTCTGTTTTCTCCTTCACAGATGCTGCCAGACCTGCTGAGCTTTTCCAGCAACTTTGTTTTTGTTCCATAACTTTTGACTTTTACTCTCATTTTTGAACTGCACAAATAGTCCAAAATATTTCCTCAAAATAAGAAGGTGGGTCACTACAGTTTATCTATGAGAAATAAGAGCAGGCCTAATGAGCCAGTAATGAAATCAGCTTCTCACAGATTCCTCAATTTTGAATAATAATGAAATGAAATTTGTTTGACTATCAGCCCTTTCAACTTTGTCCCATGAGAATCTGATTCTAAACTCTGCAGACAATGAGCCTATCCCTGGGCCTCTTCTGTCCCCACCTAATCACTCATTCACTGCTTTTCACGGGAATGTCCAAACAAAATAATTATCTGAATCTCTTGATGTACGTGAACTGGATGGGGACAGTGATCCTGGGTGATGTGAGATACTGCCTTCGTGCATGTCATTTGTAGCTATGTTCTGATCTTTGCAGTTGCTTATGGCACAAAAGAGAACATACTGGATTCTGGCTGAGAAACAGCATTATGTAGCTAATGGCATACGTAAGCCATTGTGTTTACTGGTTGCTCATGAGGGAATGGGGCAAAAATTTTTTTACGTCTCTTGTTGTCAGGCACTACAATATCTACATGGCTTCGTCATATTAACTAATTTAAAATCCGGGTGGAATTTTAAGCAAAGAATAGTCTGTAATTTACATCTACACTGGACATTAACTGATAGAAATCAAACATCCCAATGCATTAGTCAGCTTCGACCTATATCAATATCGAGCACTTTTGGCTCAGAGCAATTTAAGGTGACAGACTGGCCAAGATTTTGCAGTGAGTGAGAGGGTGGAGGATAGGGGATGGAACTGCAAGGCAGCAATGGTGTTGATAAATTTTGCATTTACGCTCCATAAAGGCCAATGTAAAAATCATTCCAACCTTTCCTCAGCTGGATCTTTTTAGGTTGTTGCCCATGGAACAGATTAGATTTTGCAGTGCATGGTTTGATTGTGCTGTTTCAAATTTAAGTAGCAATCAGGGTCCTATTTATGCTGTAAGACTCCAATTTGCATATCAAATTGATGTACTGCCTTGATGATCAAGGTTAAAGGGGCAGTAGGACTCCCGGTCCCATTTAGAGATCATTGCAGTCTGTTTTCACCAGGAAAAACAAGTGAAAATCAATCCCATCATCTCAAAGTGCATGGTGTTAAAAAGGAATTGACAATATTGTAAATGTGAAATGTGCTATATACAATCCACTAAAACAAGGAGAATGAAAAATTATTTTAAAGAATTGATTTGTTTAACAAAGAAGTCCAGCCATTTACAGGCTTTTAAGCCTTGTGGAGAAATTGGTATCTCTTAAAGAGTGTTCTTTCCCAGTCATAAAATTGTTGTTATGCAGGAGGAGGATTTAGTGGAAGAAAAACGGGAGATACAAGTCTGTAACAAATAGCAAAATTATCAGGAACTAACTTTAAACTTCAGGGAGCTTAAGAGGCTGAGAATCTGGGCAAGTCGAGCAATAATATCTTTACAAATTATTATGACACAATCTATATCATAGTGTGAATTTGTTTTCCAAAATGGCTGAGTAAGTTACTGTGTTAAGTGGCCATGACAAATGCACCTGAATAACCTAGATATTTCTTATAAGCATGCATCAGAACAATAAAAAAAATCACCTGACGGCAGAGAAGTCATTCTATGTGGATCTATTGTCTTGATGTATTTATATTGCTTGGACATCAAACAGCAGACCAGCTGAAATTGTTACATATAAACATGTAGATGGAAGAAAGAAAATTCTAAGATTTTGCAATAATTCCATGGTGTGAGTGACTTCATTTGAACCCTGCCATCAGCCCTATTTTGGGGTAATCGATAGGAAAGATGGGGTTGAATATCACTAATGTGGATGAAGCACACGTCAATAAGAATGATTTAACATTTCTATGCATATACGCTGTTGTTAAACTATAGAATGCTAATAGGTTTAGTTGCTGCCTATATTAATAAAGCTGTTACATGTTTGTCCTAGAAATTAATCCTGAAGATTTATTATATCTTCAATGTGATTCTAACAATTCAAGGCAAATATCCAAATGAAGCTTATTTAGTTTCAAGAAACTAGCTTATTTAGCTTTAGTATTTACTGTGGAGAAAGACATGGAAGCGAGGGAGCACAGGGAATTAAATAGCGATGCCTTGAAAAGAGCCCACGTTACAGAAGAGGAGCTGCTGGGGCTCTTAAAACACATAAAGATAGATAAATGCCCGGGACCTGATCAAGTGTATTCCAGGACATTGTGGGAAGGAAAGGAAGAAATTATGGGGCCCCTAGCAGAAATATTTGTATCGTTGACAGCCACAGGTGAGGTGCTGGAAGTCTGGAGGATGGCTAGTGGTGTGCCCTTGTTTAAGAAAATCTGCAAAGTAAAGTCAACTAACCGCAGACCAATGAGCCTGACGTCAGTGGTGGGTAAATTGTTTGATAGGATCTACATGCATTTGGAAAGGCAAAAACTGATTAGGGACAGTCAGCATAGCTTTGAGCATGGGAAATTGAGTCTCACAAACTTAATTGAGTTTTTTAAAGAGGTGACCAAAAAGATAGATAAAGGCAGAGTGGTAGACATTGGTCTCCATGGACTTTAGCAAAGCCTTCGACAAGGTTCCACATGGTATACTGGTTCGTAAGGTTAGATCACATGAGATCCAGGGAGAGCTAGCCAATTGGATTCAAAATTAGCTTGTTGGTAGGAGACAGGGGTGGTGTAGAGGGTTGTTTTTCAGACTGGAGGCCTGTGACCAGTGATGTGCTGCAAAGATTGGTGCTGAGTCCACTGTTGTTCGTCATTTATACAAATGATTGGGTGAGAATATAGGAAGGCATAGTTAGTAAATTTGCAATGACACCAAAATTGGTGTTATAGTTGACAGTAAGAAAGTGTATCTAAGAGTGCAATGGAATCTCGATCAATTGAACAGTGAGCTGAGGAATGGCAGATGGAGTTTAATTTAGATAAACGTGAGATGTTGCATTTTGGTAAGACAAACCAAGACAGGACTTATACAGTTAATGTCAGGGCGTTGGGGAGTGTTGTCGAAAGCAGAGACCTAGAGCTGCAGCTACGTAATTCCTTGAAAGTGGCATCACAGGTTGACAGGGTGGTGAAGAACGCATTTGGCACACTTGCCTTCATTGGTCAGAGCATTGAATACAGGAGTAGGGTTGTCATGTTACGGCTGTACAAGACATTAGTAAGGCCGTATTTTGGAGTACTGCATACAATTCTGGCTCCCCTGCTACAGAAAAGATGTTATTAAACTGGAAAAGGTGCAAAAAAAGATTTACAAGGATGTTACTGATACTGGAGGGTTTGAGTTATAAGGAGAGGCTGGATAGACTGGGACTTTTTTCCCTGGAGCATTGGAGGCTGAGGGGTGACCTTATAGAGGTTTATAAAATCATGAGGAGCATAGATAAGGTGAATAACCAAGGTCTTTTCCCTGAGGTAGGGGAGTCCAAAACTAGACACCATAGGTTTAAGGTGAGAGGGGAAAGATTTAAAATTAAGAGGGGCAACTTTTTCATACAGAGGATGGTGCATATATGGAATGATCTACCAGACAAAGTGGTAGAGGTGAGTACACTTGAAAGACATTTGGATAAGTGCATGCATAGGAAAGGCATAGAGGGATATGGGCAAAATACAGGCAAGTGGGACTAGTTCAGTTTATGAAACTGGGTCAGCATGGATAAGTTGGGTTGAAGGGTCTGTATCCATACCATCTGACTCTATGACTCTAAACTACAGTCACCCGAAGGTGGATAAATCACCAGGACCAGATGGACTACACCCCAGAGTTTTTAAGGAGGTAGCTGAAGAGATAGTGGAGGCATTAGTGTGATCTTTCAGGAATCACTAGAGTCAGGGAGGGTACCAAAGGACTGGAAAATTGCTAACGTGGCACCCCTGTTTATAAAGGGAATAAGACAAAAGACGGAAAATTACAGGCCAATTAGCCTAACCTCGTTCGTGGGTAAGATTTTAGAGTCCATTGTGAAGGATGATATTCCTGAATTTGTGGAAGTGCATGGTAAAATAGGACAAAGTCAGCATGGTTTCATCAAGGAGAGGTCATGCCTGACAAATCTGTTAGAATTTTTCGAGGAACTAATGAGCATGTTAGACCAAGGAGAGCCAATAGATGTTGCCTACCTGGACATCCAGATGGCCTTTGACAAGGTGCCTCACAGGAGGCTGCTGAGTAAGATAAGGGCCCATGGTGTTAGAGGCAAGGTACGAGCATGGATAGAAGATTGGCTGTCTGCCAGAAAGCAGAGTGTGGGGATAAAAGGGTCTTTCTCAGGATGGCAGCCAGTGACAAGTGGTGTTCTGCAAGGGTCAGTGTTGGGACGACAACTTTTCACTTTATACATTAGTGATCTAGATGAAGGAACTGAGGGCATTCTGGCTAAGTTTGCAGATGGTACAAAGATAGGTAGAGGGATAGGTAGTATTGAGGAGGCGGGGAGGCTGTAGAAAGATTTGGACAGTTTAGGAGAGTGTGCAAAGAAGTGGCAGATGGAATACAACATGGTTAAGTGTGAGGTCATGCACTTTGGTAAGAAGAATAGAAGCATGGACTATTTTCTAAATGGAGAGAAATTCAGAAGTCTGAAGTGCAAAGAGACTGGGGAGTTCTAGTCCAGGATTCTCTCAAGGTAAATTTGCAGGTTGAGTCAGTAGTTAGGAAGGCAAATGCAACTTTGGCATTTATTTTGAGAGGACTTGAGGGGTGTGCTTCTGAGGCTCTATAAGGCTCTGGTCAGACCACATTTGGAGTATTGTGCACAGTTTTGGTCCCCATATCTCAGGAAAGATGTACTGGCCCTGAGAAGGTTCACGAGAATGGTCCCAGGAATTGAAACTTACAGAATACTGAATGGCCTGGACAGTGTGGATGTTGGGAAGGTGTTTCCATTGGCACAAGAGACTAGGACCCGAGGGAAGACCTTTTAGAATAGAGATGATGAGAAACTTTTTTAGCCAGAGAGTGGTGAATCTATGGAATTCACTGCCGCAGAAGGCTGTGGAGGCCAGGTCATTGAGTTTATTTAAGACAGAGGTAGATAGGTTCTTGATTATCAAGGGGTTCAAGGGTTATGGGGAGAAAGTGGGAGAATGGGTTTGAGAAATTTATCAGCCATGATTGAGTTAAATTCTCGTAGGTTTTTGCTGCAACTCCCCACTAGAAAGTCAGAACATGCTTGACTTCTGACTTCACCCTAACTATTATCAGTGGCTTTGAGTAGTCAAGCACTATCAGGTGACTAGAAATGATCCTGCTGATATCCATTGCTATACCCCAATAAAAAGAAATGTGTTACCTCCCTCGCTGATTACACTCCTGAAGGTTGCAGTGGTTAGAGAAGAAGGAGGCTCACCATTATCTTCTGCATAGTAACTGGGGGTATGCAACAAACTTTGGCCTAGCCAGTGATGCCTACTGTCAAGAAATGAAGAAAAAAAGTTGCAAAAACAACTAATTTCAGAAAATCCTGGTCTTGTGTTCCACCATTAATGTGGCAAGACAGTAACATTTAAACAGCCAATCAAATGATGATGAAAGACAACACAATATTGTTCAAATGATATGAACATTAATACTCACAGAGTGAATGATATAAATGTTTCATTGATTTATGGTAGCTTCATGATCATCTTAGATTTCATTTTAGTTTGGTGTTATATTAATTCAAATCATATATTCCATGCCTCACTCAGAAATACAAGGGAAATGTGAATGTGGGTTGAATTGACCATATAATCAAAACAAATAACAGGGGTACGATGCCTTGCATTTGCATGTAACAATTCAAACATTAAACTTTCTTTCCTAGGAAGTATGATTACCCTGGGGGCCTCTGTAAGGTGAAGCTAGCTGCCAAGGCAGATAAGCGTGATGTTTAAATAAATGTTAGTGACCTCTCATAATACCAAGGTCAGCGTCCATCCAAACAAATGGAACATTCAAACTAAATGCTCTGCCAGTCAGAAAAAGACATTGTTGTTCTTCTTGCATTTAAAGGTATTAGGTTTCTTCAAAACAACAAAAGTTTTACTTGAACGAAAAGGCACTGATTTGGTCAGTGAGGTTAGAAAAGCTGGGGCTGGGTGGAGGGTAATAATGATGGGGTGCTTTAATATGGAAGGACATATAAATTTGTGTGTGGGTAAAGGGTGAAAGCAATAGAATTGACTGGGCACTGGAAATCCTGGATTTCTTGCCAATGTGGTATGCTGTGTATGATCAATCCTCTTGGTAAAGAGTTATCAATTAAGCACTTAATTGCACAATTAGAAAGACATGTACAAGGAACAGGAATGGGGAATTCGGCTCCTCGAACTCACTGTGCTATTTACTCTGTCCTGATTGTAACCTCAAATCCACATCCCTGCTTACCCTTGGTAACTTCTCATCCCTTTGCTTTCCAACAATCGCCCCATTTCTGCCTTAAAAATATCCCAATACACTGCTTCTACTGCCTTTTCAAATAAAGAGTTTCATAGCATTATAACCCTCTGAGCAAAAAAAAACTTATTCCTGTTTAAAATTTTAAACAGTGACTACTGTTCTAGATTCTCCTTTAAGAGGAAAAACTCTCTTTGCACTCAACCTGTCAAGATCCTTCAGGATCTTATAAGCTTCAATTAGAATGATATTGACATTGATGCTTAAACTTTAACAAGTGATCCAAGAATTTATGGACTTCCTAAGCTTACCAGTGAAAGAAAGGTGGCAATTGAGGAGGCCTCATAAAATGGAGTACTTTACACTCAGTGGCTGCTTTCTTTCTTACCACCAGGTAATGATATTCTTTGTACTTTTGTTGAGCAACGATGTTCCATCCTTTACAGCTTTGTCCTACATTTTGGAAGTTTGATCTATCTAATCAGGATGGCTGCCACCTATTTTGCCTTATATTGGACTTCTGATGAACACCGCCTATAACATTTGCCTGTAGGCCACAATAATGGTGGCAGACATCCATGAGCTGCGAACGAAATCCATTGCTAATTGTATCTGCTGCTCATGGTGTATCAGTAACTATCCCAATCACCATCACCTTCCTCTTCTTTGACTTTGGTTCATCCCAGGACTCTGCCAGTGACATTTGCAGGATCTTCCAGTCAGATGTCCACTAATAGGTAAGATTGTTGGTTTCTTGGCAAGGGTCTGCAATTATGCTTGGCTTTCTGGGATGGCATCAATCAGAATGAGTGAGCTGTTTACTTTGCATGATAGGGGGGTAAAACAGGCAGTAGTCTGCGCATCCTAGAAAATCCACAAATATTTGCCAAACATATTTTTCTGTCTAACATTTCCTGAGTAACTACACTTTGCTGTGCTGGAGAAGATTTTGCTGTACATCTGTGGGATATTCGAACACAAAGGCTAGGATAGTTGTCATTCTATTTACTGTGGCAATGAGACTCTGCCCTCACTCAAGGTCTGAATGGACTTGTGTGATTCCTGTATTTGCAAGGACACATCATTACTACTGCCAGTGATATAATCCATTCATGCTTGAAAGGTTTCCTCCAGTCTCTCTGTAATTATGAACAGTGTGCTCAAAAACCTGTCAGACCGTTGCCTATTCTCTGCTACTATTCTTAATGCTTATCCTCTTCAGCGATGGACCCTGGGATAGAGCATCTGTATCCAAATGAGCAAACAATAGCCAGGGATGCATTCTTTGAGGTGAACTTTACAACCTTTACCACCACCATATGCCCTTGGGTCTTGTGAAACCTAAGTCACCAGTTAATTATTCACCTTTTCTCTGTTACCTAGCTGCACCACTGCAGCGTAAATATAACAGCATAGGTGTTCATATGTATTGTGCTAGTGCATCCTTTATCTAATTGAATGCCTCTGAAGAATTATCATCTGCAACTTCCAATAATTCTTGATGTTCACGGAAAGGCTCAATTGGCAAATAGATGGTATCAAGGAGCAGTAACAAACCCGGAATGGATGGAGTGCATGTGGTGAAGTGGAACGCAAGGCAGATGCCTGACATTGCATAGCAAGAAGGTGAATGGGAGTGGTGGACTGATAGATTGGGATGTGAGTAGGGGGATAGAGAGTGAAAGATGTCTGACTATGCAAGCACAAAAGTCACGCTCACAGTTCATTCCAAGAAGTGCTGCACTGTTGGAGGTGCCATGCTTTGTATACAAAATTAGACAAAAGCCCCAGGAGACTGTGCGGGTGGCTGAGATCCCATGGCATTATTGCAAAAGAGATTAGGGGAGTTACCTCTGATGTTTTGGCCAGTATGCATCCCTCAATCAAAATCAAAATCAAAAAAGCAGATTTTCCAGTCATTATCACATTACTGTCTTGCTGTTTGCAAATTGACCACTGTTTCCCACATTACAACAGGGACTACAATTCAAAAGGTACTTAATTGAGCAAAGCAATTTGAGGTATCTGCTGGTAATGAAATGTGTTATGTCAATACGTGCTTTTTTTCTTTTCTAAGTGAGTGTGAGGGCACTGTACAATGTTGGAGAAAGTGCAGTGTGTGGCTGGGTGAAGTGCACAACAAGGTGTTAGTGAATAAAAGCAAAATAAAAGGCCTCTGAAAACATTTGAACATAGTTGCACACTCCCATGTAATTTTCAAAGGACGCCATACACCCCTTCCCACAGCTTCCAGCACATGTCTTGTTTAATATCAGAGCCCAAGGCAATGGCTATGAGGCTACAGAATTAAAATAGTGGGGATCCTGGAAACCTAAGCAAACATTATTAACTAAGGATTCATGCTATCAACTCAGTCCTATTTTATACATGTAAAAAGATCCCTGATTTAAAGAAGTCTTGAAGTTTATTCACTTTTCCTGGGATCAACTGAAAATTTTTTGTAGCTCACCACTCACTAGAATTCGTTCTGATGTCCCTTCACAGTTCCAGTTTTTAACTAAAGTACAGGTTCTAAGGGAGTCTTTCCATTAGGTTTTGTCCAGACAATTCTTCAACTTTTCTTGCAGCCTCATAACCCTGGGATTTCACAGCTCCTGTATGGACCTCACCGTGCTTCCTGTGCAGTGGTGGAAAACAACAAAAAACACCATTGCTTTTCAATGGCCCTTTGCTATCATTTCAAACTGCAGCCAAGCTGATTGCTACCAGATCTCCAACTGCAAGAAAGGTTAATTACTTTGCACTGAGAATTACTCCAGATTTTCCCCTTTACCAAATAGATTTTTCAGTCAATATGTCTCTTTCTGACTTTGTCTTCTGCTAAATTTCCGTTCCCACTCATAGGCTGCTCTGTGGATGATATTTGCTGTACTTTAGTTGTAGATCTTTCTCCCAAGGGGCTACAAACTGCACAAGGCCCAAAGTTGACACAATCTGTTTAGTGCTTTCCAACTAACAAACAGTGGTACTGAATAAAAATAAACTAACTGAATTGACATAGCTGAACTTAGAAGAAAGAAACCATTCTCTGTTGCAAGGTGATACCTGTGCCTTGTTGAAATACATTGACTAACTTTCAATTGGAAAGCTTTCCTTAATTCAGGAAAACAAATGAATAAATTATATATTTAACTGAAATAACTGCACACATCTTGTCTCTAGGATTTTAGCTAAGTTTGTTCACTTGAGATTTTTGACTCTCATTCCTTTACTCTGACTTTCCCAGGAAACACAAGCTGTCTTGTGAATTGTAATTAAGTCTGCCTGTTTTACTAGCCTCTGTATGTTTGCTAGGGTTTTCCCTGCTTGAATACATATTTAAAATCCAGTTGCTAAAATTAAAAAGCTATACCTCTAAAATGTGTACATAAGAACATCAGATACAGGAGAAGGAATGGACCATTCAGCCCCTCAAGCCTGCTGTGTCATTCTACAAAATCATGGCAGATCTGCTCAGGCCTCAACTCCTCTTTGGTGCCAGCTCAACTCCTCAATAATTCAAAAATCTATCTATCACCTTTTTAAATGCTTTCAGGTGATATATTTTCCACAAATCTCTTGTTACAGAATTCCAGACATTCACTACCCCCAGGGAGAAGAAATTCCTCTTGCATCTTAGTTTTAAATGAGTGTCCACTTATTCCGTAACCACATTCCCTAGTTAGAGATTTCTTCATTAGCGGAAACATCTTCCCAACATCTGCTCTGTGAAGCCCTGTTAAAATTTTGCATGTTTCAATAAAGTCATTCCTCATTCTTCTACACTCTAATGAATACAGGCCTAACTTGTTTAGCTGTTCTTGATAAGTCAGTCCATTCATCCCCGGTATCAGCCTTGTGAATCTCTTTTGTGCTACTTTCAGTATATTCTTCCTTAAACACGGGAACAGAGGAAGGGTCACTGGATCCAAAATGTAAACTCCGATTTCTTTTCACAGTTGCTGTCAGACCTGCTGAGCTTTCGCAGCAACTTCTGTTTTTGTGTGCATAAAATATTGGCCTCGATATAACGTTGTAACAAGAGTTCCCTGTTTTTAAATTCCCGACCCTGAGCAATAAAGGCCAAAGTTGCGTTTGCTTTCCTAATTACTTACTACACCTTCATGTTAATATTTCACATTTCATGCACAAGAGCAACCAAATCCCTCTGTGCTGCACCTTTTTTTGGATTGTCTCTCTATTTAAATAATAGTTTACCTTTTGATTCTTGCTACCAAAATGCATGATCTCACACTCTCCTACATTAAATCCATCTGACAAGTTACTTTGCCCACTTACTCAAGATATCCCTTGCATTTTCCCTTTGCAGAGTCCGTATGTCCTCATCACAATATACACTCTCACCTATTTTTGTATCAGTTGCAAATTTGGAAACATTAAACTATGCCCCATTTTGCAAGCCAATATGAGGATTGTAAATAATTGAAGACCTAGTTTCACTCCACAAGTTACATTTTTCCAACCTGAAAAAAAAGACCCTTTAGTCTTGACTGTTTATGCTCTGCGTGTTAACCAATCCTCAATCCATGGCAATAAATTACCCCTAGTATTGTGAGCTCCTATCTTGTGCATTAACCTGTCATGTGGCACCTTATCGGATGCATTCCGCAAATTCAAATACATGACATTAACTGGCTGTTTTTATATTTCTATATTTCTTTCAATTTATTTTCACAATCAATTTTCTCCCTTTTTATTAGCTTTTCCGTCATCTGCTGCTTTTCCCTAAAAAAAATTCCCAATCCTCCAACAGCTATTGTCACTTTGTTTGAGTGGTGTGCCTATGACATTAGGTACCCATTACAACAGTATTGCAACAACGTCCTTGAGAAGCAACAATGAAATGCGTGTCAAACATGTGTCAAACTGATGAAATCTCCTCCTTTGACAAGCTGTACATCTTTGCAATATGGCTCAATTTAAGGCTACACTCTTTTCCTCGAGATCGACATGCTGTTGTAACAAATGAGCACCGTAACCATGGCTTCAGAGATAGTAGGAACTGCAGATGCTGGAGTATCTGAGATAACAAGGTGTAGAGATGGATGAACACAACAGGCCAAGCAGCATCAGAGGAGCAGGAAGGCTGACGTTTCGGGCCTAGACCCTTCTCCAGAAATGGGGGAGGGGAAGGGGGTTCTGAAATAAATAGGGAGAGAGAGGGAGGTGGATAGAAGATGGATAGAGGAGAAGATAGGTGGAGAGGAGACAGACCAGTCAAAGATGCGGGGATGGAGCCAGTAAAGGTGAGTGTAAAGGAAGATGGACAGGTCAAGGGGGTGGGATGAGGTTAGCAGGTAGGAGATGGGGGTGGGGCTTGAGGTGGGAGGAGGGGATAGGTGGGAGGAAGGACAGGTTAGGGAGGTGGGGACGAGCTGGGCTGGTTTTGGGATGTGGTAGGGGGAGGGGAGATTTTGAAGTTTGTGAAGTCCACATTGATACCATTGGGCTGCAGGGTTCCCAAGCGGAATATGAGTTGCTGTTCCTGCAACCTTCAGGTAGCATCGTTGTGGCACTGCAGGAGGTCCAGGATGGACATGTCATCTGCGGAATGGGAGGGGGAGTTGAAATGGTTCGCGACTGGGAGGTGCAGTTTATTGCGAACCGAGCGTAGGTGTTCTGCAAAGCAGTCCCCAAGCCTCCACTTGTTTTCCCTGATGTAGGGGAGGCCACAACGGGAACAGTGGATGCAGTATACCACATTAGCAGATGTGCAGGTGAACATCTGCTTGATGTGGAAAGTCTTCTTGGGGCCTGGGATGGGGGTGAGAGGGGAGGTGTAGGGGCAGGTGTAGCATTTCCTGCGGTTGCAGGGAAAAGTGCCGGGTGAGGTGGGGCTGGAGGGGAGCGTGGAGCGGAAAAGGGAGTCACGGAGAGAGTGGTCCCTCCGGAAGGCAGATAAGGGTGGGGAGGGAAAAATGTCTTTGGTGGTCGGGTCGGATTGCAGATGGCAGAAGTGTCGGAGGATGATGCGTTGGCTCCGGAGGTTGGTGGGGTGGTACGTGAGGACGAGGGGGATTCTGTTTTAATTGTTATTGTGGGGAGTGGGTGTGAGGGATGAGTTGCGGGAAATGCGGGAGACACAGTCGAGGGCGTTCTCGACCACTGAGGGGGGGAAGTTGCGGTC
>NW_025970067.1:0-13010 GCF_021869965.1 Rhincodon typus | reverse complement strand
AAGAACTCAATAAGGTTTGTGAGGCACGACCTACCCTTCACAAAACCGTGTTGACTATCCCTAATCAAATTATTCCTTTCTAGATGATTATAAATCCTATCTCTTATAATCCTTTCCAACACTTTACCCACAACCGAAGTAAGGCTCACTGGTCTATAATTACCAGGGTTGTCTCTACTCCCCTTCTTGAACAAGGGGACAACATTTGCTAGTCTCCAGTCTTCTGGCACTATTCCTGAAGACAATGACGACATAAAGATCAAAGCCAAAGGCTCTGCAATCTCCTCTCCAGCTTCATTGTTGTCTATTTCTTCCCCTTCATGATCAACGTGACTGTCTCCAATTTACTTTAGATGAGAAGCAAGATAACTTATGGAATAGAAGTGCTGCTGGTTTATGTGCTGTAGACCACTGTTTAGGACAATAAGAAAGAAAATCACTTACTCATGTACAGAATAGTGCCAGAGGATATTTCACATCCACCCAAGATCGATCCTCAATGTAACATCTCATCTATAAATTGTAACAGAGCAGTACCAGAGGATGTGGAAATCACTGACCAGGCCAGCATTTATTGCCCAGAAGGCAGTTAAGAGTCAACCATATTGCTGTGAATCTATAGTCACATGTTGGCCAGACTAGAAAAGGACAGCAGAAAGACCAAAAGAACTGCGGATGCTATAAATCAGGAACAAAAACAAAGTTGCTGGAAAAGCTCAGCAGGCCTGGCAGCATCTGTGAAGGAAAAAGCAGAGTTAACGTTTCGGGTCCGGTGACCATTCCTCAGAAACGTTAACTCTGTTTTTTCCTTCACAGATGCTGCCAGACCTGCTGAGCTTTTCCGGCAACTTTGTTTTTGTTCTAGAAAAGGACAGCAGATTTTTTTCCTAAAAAGGCATTAATGAAACAGATGGATTATTTTTAACCCCACATTTCAAAGATGTTATTTGACTTTTAATTGCAGAGTTTTTTTAAAAATTGCTTTTGAATTCTATCATCTGCCATGGCAGGATTTGAGTCTAGATCCCCAGAACGTTATTTGGGGGCATTTCTAGATTAATAGCCCAGTGATAAAACCACTAGATCATTATCTCCACTCTAGCGATTGCCTGAATTTTATATTCAGTTCTCTGGAGTGGACTCACAGCCTTCTGATTCTAAGTCAGAGGAGAATGTGCTTCCAAATGGTACAAAGCTGACGTCTAGAGAAAAGAAAGGACATGTTAATGCTTTGGATAGTGTCCTTCAGAACTGTCCCCACAATTCCCAAGTATAACTTTTTATAAGAAAAAAATCTACAGAATTTGGGCATTGAGAGCTAGGCTAGTATTTATTTCCCATCGCTAGCTGCCCAGAAGGGACTTACAATTGACTTACATCTCTATAGGTCTGAAATCACATGTAGACCAGACCAGGGAAGGATGGCAGTTTGCTTCCCTAAAGAACATTCTTTTACATGAAGACGTGGAAATAGTTTCAACCAAATGGTTAACATTCATATTTTGCCTTTCACTGAGGGTGGTGACTTTTGTCTGCAGATATTGCCAGCAAAGTTCACTGTGATGGGAATTTTGTGTTTAATCAAGTTTGAAAGCTTGTGACGACCAGGCAAGGAGAAGAGTCGGCCCCCCTCTTTTAAACCTCATCTCTGTCAATCAAAATGAGTACCTTTATTTCTTTCAATCAAAGCACAATTAACGAGATCAAAATAAGGAGTCAAATACAATCATAGAATCCCTACAGTGTGGAAGCAAGCCATTTGGCCCATCAAGTCCACACTGGTCCGCTGAAGAGCATTCCATCCAGATCCACCCCCTAAACTATCCCTGTAAGCCTGCATTTCCCATGGCTAACCCACATAATCTGCGCATCCCTGGACACTATAGGGCAATTTAGCATGGCCAATCCACCTTGCCTGTACATCTTTGGACTGTGGGAGGAAAGCAGGGGCACCCAGAGGAAACCCACACACACACAGGTAGAACATGCGAACTCAACACAGAGTGTTATCCAAGGTTGGAATCAAACCCATGTCTGTGTGGCTTTCCTCTGGGTGCTCTGATTACCTTCCATCGTGCTATCTCTGTGAAGCAACAGTGATAAACTCTGCATTCCAGAGTCTATTTCACCATCTTTTACCAAGCTAGATGATCTCTGAGCGACATTCATTGCAATCCAAAGAAGTGTGCATCAACCATGAAATACAGATCTGAGTTTCACTGCCTTCTACAACAATGTCAGTTTCAGCTCCAGGTGGTCCTTATTTACTGACAGCTTCGTGGCCTTGACTCAATGTGGTCAGGTAATCACAGCAATCAGTTAGGTTCATATTTGTCCTTTTTAAAACCATTTTCTTCTGTGTGAGGTCTTAGATAAGGCAATTCAATAGTGTAAATTGAGTATTGATAGTGGGCTTTTACTATGATTGTGACAAGCTACAATCCTAAGCCCCAATGGTGAGCCACTGGGAGCAACATTCAATTATTGTGAGCAGTCTATGTAGCTTTCCTTGCAAAAGGAGATTGTACAGCTTCTGACCAAACTGCAGTCAGCGCAAATGAGGAAAATTTGGGAGTAAAAACTATTACACAATCATAAAAATGTGAAGGAAATCATTCAGGGGAAACAAATAATAGTTTAACGTAGATGAATTAGCTAATCACCAGCTAAAGGCCAGCTTGTTACTTGCTTGTCTTGTTTGGCAGAGGACACAAGTAATGTTGGTATTGGTGAGATGCAAGTCTGAATGCAGATGGGAATAGAGACAAGTTGGGAGGAAGAGGCAGTGGTTGAAACAGAGAGAAAAGTGAAAGTGCTAGTTTAGACTTAGCCAGAATACATACTTGAAAACTTTTCTTAAACTACACAAAAATGTGAAGCTGAGTGGAATTGTTTTTATTGGTCTTGGGAAGGCAGGGTGGGTTAATTTCATAAGCTCTGAGGTATACAAATAGATAGCATTGGATACTTTGTTTAGATTGAAAATGAACAGAGGTCAGTGTTCAAGGCAAAAAACTGTCTGTTGCTACTCGTGACCCTGAAAGGTTAAAGTTTTGGAATTTCCGGAGGAGAACCTGATTGAACTGGCATTTCAACAAAAATATCAAGGCTTCTTGTAGGCAGTGCAAGGTAATATTTTCAGGAAAGCAGTAAAAGTTTTGATACTTCATGTAAAAAGCTCATGAAAGCCTGGAGCTTGTTCAGATTAAACTTCAGATCCTAATTGAAATAGCACATGTAGGACACGAGCATCAGCAGCACTAGATGACTGTAGCTGCAAGGCAGAGATTTTAGTCTTGGGCTTAAGACAGCCAAACATTTCTAACTGTTAGCCAACCAAAGTAAAATACTGCACACAAAAACAGTAATTGCTGGAGAAGTTCAGAAGGTTTGTCAGCATCTGTGAAGTCACTGGGCACGCAACGTTAACTCCGTTTTCTCTTAATTGACAGACTTGCTGAGTTTCTCCAGCAATTACTGTTTGTGTGCTTCAGATCTCCAGTGCCTGCAGTTCTTTGTTTTAACACATTGCAGATGCGAGGAACCTGAAACAAAGTTGATCATTATTGTGTGGAACAATTGCCATACTAAATGGGATAGATTTTGAACAGATCTAGGAGCTCAAAACTGGGCACACATGACTTACAGTGGGCCATCAACATCAGTAGAATTGTTTTCAGATACAATCTGCAACATTCAGGCCCAGCATATACCTCACTCTACCATTACCTTCTAGTGAATGGATGAAACTTTGTTCAGTGAAGAAAGCAAGAGGGCACACAAGCACTAGCACCAGGCATACCTAAAGATGAGGAACCTGCCTGGTGAAGCTACAACTCAGAATGGCTGAGTCACCAAACAATGTGATTGACAGAACTAAAACCACAACCAACAGGGCATGTCAAAACGTAGCACCCCTGCTTCATCAAGTTGTGAACAGTAGTGGACAACTAAATGACCAACCGAACAAAAAGACATTTATCATTAATGACGGTGGAGTGTAGCGTATCAGTGCAAAAGACACAGCTGAAACACTTGCAACTAGCTTTAGCCAAAAGTACTGAGTGGATGATCTAACTCAACCTCTTCCTGGTGTTCCCGGCATCACAGATACCATTTTTCAGACAATGTGCATTTTGGAGAAAAGAGAGGCTACTTCAGAAGATGTTATATGTTAATTGTATAAATTAAAACTAAGCATATCCAGGAGGCTAACAATGGGACGAATACTTGAGCATTTGATGCAGTGATAGTGTAACTATCTTTAGGCCAGGAGTGCAAGGCGCACCAGCTGTGGAAGTGTGCCATGAACTGTCTGAACACATAGATTAAATATATTTTTTATGAAGAGACTTTGGGGATGATCCTCAATTTAACCTGCAATTCAGCCCCAAGCTCCTGATCTTTGACACTCATTGCAGGCTCAGGCCCTAAATTGGCAGACTTCCTTGTGTCTCTGTTCCTGGGCTATGCCAACATGAACATTATGCGTTAGCGGGTCAAGAGCAAGGCTAGTATGCCTGACTGCCTGTCCCTCTTCTGCAGTTACATCCATGGCTCAGGTGTTCTTGGTGAGTGAGCATGTGGTACCCATTGGCATGCTTCAGTCTTACCACAGCTGCTGGGTACCACAGTGTAGGAAAAATGTAACCATTACTTAACTGCTCTAGACTGGGGTCCATAATCACTGCACAAAAACAAATTTCACTTGTGGCTTTGTCTTTTGCAGTGCCTCTTTTATGAAGTAGTTAAATTGGGTTAATTTATTCATCTGCTTTAATTTAATTAATTTATGGTTTTCTTTTTTCATTAATGGGACAAGGGCATCAGTGGCTAGGCAGCATTTATTGCCCATCTGCAATTGCCCAGAGGCCAGTTCAAAGTCAACCACATTGCTGTGGGTCTGGAGTCACATGTAGGCCAGATCAGGTAAGGATGGCAGTTTCCTTCCCTAAAGGACATTGGTGAACCAGATGGGTTTTCCCGACAATCGACAATGGATTCACAGTCATTATTAGACTCTTAATTCCAGATATTTATTGAATTCAAATTCCACCATCTGCCATGGCAGGATTTGAACCTGGGTCCCCAGAACATTATCTGGGTCTCTGGAGTAACAGTCCAGTGATATTACCATTAGGCCATTGCCTCCCCGGTTTTCAATAGAGTATAAAGAGATACTCACCCCTCTATGTCATTCCACTCTGCATGGAGTAGTTTCCTGTATAAGCAGCTGTCATTTTCACTTCCTCGAATTCCTTGTTGGCCATTCAGACACACTGTGGCAGTCAGCTTTGCCATCAGGAAGGGGTGTGGCCCCATTGGTAGGCTCTTAACTAGGGATTTCTCCCCTTGACCATCAGTGGGTTGGTGTGGAGCTTTGTACGTGTAGTAGCTTTATGCAGCAGGTGATTGAGATAGTTCAGACTCTGAGGGAGCCTTAAAGAGTCCATGCTCCATGTGTGTGCAGGTTTGCAAAGACTTCAGCTTCCATTTCATTATTTACATGCTCCTCTTGTTATGTTTGCACTTCAACCCCACGCTCCTGATCTTTCAACGTCCTGTGCAACAGGGGGTGGGTAGCAGGGCATAAGGGTTTAGGGCAGAGTGTTTCCATGATAGCCTGCTTCTGGGCGTGGCCAAGATAGTCTAAGCAGATCCAGACAGTGGGGGGCCATTCAGCCTGTCTACCTGCCCCTATTCCAAGGCTATGTGTGCTTCTGGATAACCCTGAATGAGAAGCCCTTAATATCTGTCAGCACATGCACAGACACAGGCCGGAGATTGTCATCAGCACAGTCAATGATACTTTAATTTGAAAAGTTTCATTTGTAGTTTACTTTTCTTTCGTCACAGTGCCTATTTAAGGGTCAGCTCATTGTAAAGGGATTCTTACTGACACTGGTGTTGAGGTGATGTTACAAGTTGTATCCCGGTAATGCTTCATACTGTAAATCAATCTAAACTAAAAATGGATTGACCTGTATTCTGCTACTTCATTAATTAGCTGCCAAATATTTACCATGACAGACTATTTTGTAAGCTACACAGGAGCCTTTAAGTTTTCATTTTATGCGAAAATATTTACACACTGCAATTTTCCATTTATCTTTAATGCACTCCAGAATTTTACCAAATGCTTTAGAATCCTGTTGAGGTGTTTTGTCCTGAGGGATTATTTCAAAGTCATTCTCTATTCTTTGGTAGAATAATTGAAGGAAGCCCTTTCAATCTTAGAGCATTCCTCTTTTATAGCTGGCATTTCACAACATTGAATCCTTTCTGGCAACCTTGTAATGTTCAGTGATGCTTGGAGACTTTGTTAATTTTTCCACAATCATTGCCCAGGTATGTGACTTATCTTAGGATATTGTGAAAGTAGCCATCATTGCAAAGAGTAACATTTCGGTCTTTAGTGAACTGTTTGGTGAGAATTAATAACTCAAAGTAGGAAAAATGTAACCAGTACTTATCTCCTCTAGACTCAGCAGTTTACATTCATTGTTAACATATGTTTTTAATATTTGAAGAAGATCACTGGAGCAGGAACAATGGCAAATCGAATCTGTTTGGGCATCATAGTTTATTCAGGATACAATCTTAAGGCTCCAAGAGTCTTCACACTGGTCCACTTAGAGTCATAGAATTGTACAGCACAGAAACAGACCCTTCAGTCCAGCTCATCCATGCTGATAAGATATCCTAAATTAATCTAATCCCATTTACCAACTTTGGCTCATATCTCCCTAAACATTTCCTATTCAAGTACCCATCCAGATACCTTTTAAATGTTATAATTGTACCAGCTGAGCGTAGATGTCTCTCTCTCTCTGTTTCAGAGAGATTTAAAAAAGGCTTAATTTCTTGAAGGGCAATATCAAGTATGGCTGGCAAGAAATTAGCCATCTCCAACAGCACCCAACACCACCACTCCCCACCCCCCCACCCCACCACCACCACCACCACACACACACATCCACACCCCCAGCATTACTGCTTGCCTCACTTCTACAGTGTGCAGTTTTGGTCAGCTCACTACAGGAAAGATGCAATAGCACTGGAGGGGGTATGGGCGGTTCACCAGGATGTTGCTGGGATGGAGAAATTAACATATGAGGAGAGACTAGATAGGCTTGGATTGTTTTCTTTAGAGCAGGGAAGACTGAGGTGGTCATAATTGAGGTGTATAAGATTATGAGGGGTATGTACAGACTGAATAGAGAGCAGATGTTCCCCTTGGTTGAAGGGTTAATTACAAGAAAGGCATGGTTTTAGGCTAAGGGGCAGGAGATTCAGAGAGGAGTTGAGAAATAAACTTCTTTCACTCAGAGGGTAGTGGGAATCTGGAATGCACTGCCTGGGAATGTAGTAGAGGCCTGAAACCTTAAAATGTTTTACAACTATCTGGATGAGCACTTGAAATATCATAACACTCAAGGATAGTGGACAAATGCAGGAAATTGAGATTAGCACACCTTTAGTAGTAATTATTGTCAGTGCAGACTCAATGGGCCAAAGGGCCTTTTCTGCACTGTATGAATCTATCAACACACTGGAAGGATTTGCAGGCTAATTATCAACCAGTTTGGTTGCTTCTTCGATGGTCAACATGTCCTGGAGTTGCATTTAAATCCAGAGCTTTTGGATCAGAGGCAGGGGAGATAACCACAAAACATCAAGTCTTCTTCTTTAAGGATAAACAACAGAAAATGAGAAACTGTATAGGATATGTCTATAAAACCCTACATTCAGAGTGATGGAATTTGTCTCTAGTGGCCTGGCAAATCAAATCCAATCAGAACCATATTTTACTTAACAAATCAAATTTCACTGTTTTTTTCATTAGGTTCTGAAGTTTTGACCACTATCTTACATTTTTGGTGGAGGGAATCATTCTGTAATGCTGGAGGTTATCACAGATATCTGATGACTGAATAAGCCATCGACCATTCCTGTTACATGGGATTATGGGATTTTCCCAGATTATTGCTGATCATCTGAGAATTGCTTAATAGGATGACCCCTATTTGTCCGTGATAATCAATGATCAGTGGCTTTTATTAGTGTTTCTGTTTATATAATACTCAAACATTCTAAAATATCCTCCATCTCTTCCAGCTTCCTTTTCTACATTTGGGAATAAGGAATGAAATAAAAGGATACTTCAAGCATCATAATTCATCATAATCAATCAACCTGTAAATACTGTTTCAGTTGATATGTATCGAGATTCATAAGGGAATCTATTGAGATTTTCATTTGTTCAACATCTTTGTTGAAACCTTATGTTTATTACAACAAGAAAAATCAAGCAAGAAACTTCATAAACACTTTTCTAAGGTTGCTACATAAAATAACTCTTGCTGCACAATCTGTGAATGACATTATTGAACAGATCTAAATTATAAAAACAATGGGAAAATAGATTAAAATGTGCAGTATGGCACTTGGAGTGTACAATGAAGGGATGGTTTAAACAAGCATTCAGTCAAATCATCAGCAAGAACATTACAATCTATAACAACCACATAACTATTGCACATTACATTTCATTTTATCTCAGTGAAAAACATTCTAACTACTGTACAATGTGTAATCATACAGGTGTAAGATGTAGTTTTTGGAATGGGACAGATTGAGTAAATCAGTAACCAAATGAAAACAGAAGTAATTAAGCTGTGGACCTTCAATGAAAGAAAAGATAATTTAAAAACCAGTGCACATACAAAAACAGAAAAATATCTCCAAACCAAAATCATGCCAATTACAAGACACAAAACTGTATGCAAGGTAAATTTATACTTAACAAGAAATAACATAGCACTTAGAAAATCCTTCACATTCTATCTGGGATTGGTTGGGCCCTCCACATCTGGGAATGGTTGGACCCTCCACATCACAAGTAGAAATATTGTCATGCTTTGAAGCCTGAAAGAATACCAATTCAACAAAAACAACAATGCCATTTCCAAAACAGTTCTCTGATATAACTTCCATTGTTAATGTCTAGTGATCAAACAAACCACCCACAGTACATGCTACCAAATATTAGGCAACCAAATACTCTGGGGTTTCTTTATCAGAAGATGATTAATCCATCAATAAGCAGGCTGGACAACAAGTGATCTTTGTTTCTGTACTGAGACAGCAATGAAAGTTGACCATTCAAAAAGACTTTTGTTAAAAACACCACAACAGGGCTGGACAAATTCAACTTTAATGTTCCAGAAGCAAATTATTGCTGAAAGGGGAGTACTGCATCACAAGTCCTCTCCTGGAGATCTCATTTCCTCTGTGAGCTCCCCCCTTCAATCCAGCCCAGAAATGCTTTAATGCAGTTGCCAACCATCTTACTTTGACAAAAAATGTCAGTGTGAAATACACACAAGAGACATAGATTTCTATATGTATCACTCCACTCCTTGACCCATCCCTAAGTAGTAAATGTATGCAAAGACAGCAGCTAACTCCTAATATTTAACCCAGCTATGATAACAGACATAAATCTGTATATTGAGAATGATTGTCAAGTGGAAGATAATGCAAGTTTGTGGGAAATGAATCATTTATAGTATGACTGTTAATATTTACAGCTTTACTATGGGTGCCCAGAAGCTATGAACAGTCCCTAACAGATCATTGTTTCTTCATTATTAGCCACTGCTCTTTTGATAGCATCACACATTCCGAGTTAGAATATTATTGTTCAACACAAAAGAAAAATTGAAATGGTGCAGATGCTGGAATTTCAACATCGAAACCAAAAATGCTGGAAATGTTTGGCAGAATGGATTGTGTTTGGGGAGAGAGGAGCAGAATTAATATTTCAGAATGATAATATTTCATCACAACTCTTATGGATTGTGGGTTCAGGATTCAGTCTGGTGAACTGAGCACCGAGTCCAGGCTAACACTTTACTGTAGTAATGTCGGGGAGTCATATTCACAAACATACCATCTTTGACACTAAGCAGAAACAATGTGTGTGCAAAATCTTCTGTGGCTCTCTTTGAAAAGGATGCTGACTAACTTTATACCTGTACAGTTTTGTAAAGCAGATTAACTAGTTATTATATTGCTGTCTCATGTACCTTACTGTGTGCAAATTGGTTATGACATTTCCATGTTACTATAATGACCATTTTGAAAAATATTTTCTTGAGATATCTTAAAGTCATAAAATAGTGCAATATAAATGCAACCCTATTTCCTCCCTAATCCCCACAAAATCAATGGACAGTGAGTTGGACTTGGTAATTGGTGCTAAGGTATCAACCTCTGGTGATGAAGGTACATATGAATAACATGGACATTGCTGATAAAGCACTTGTCAAGTTAACTGCAAGAATGTCAAATTTCAAATGAGTGCAACAATTTAAATTGCAGGAGAAAAGAGTGTTCTTTGGTCAGCAATTTGACTCTAATTGGCTGAGACAGAGAGATAATGATGGGGAAATATAGGTGTCCCAAGTTTCTAGGTAATTCAAAAAAGGTACAAAGCTTGAAAATATATTTTTTGGTAGTGGAGAACAGGTCCCTATGTATATTTTATATCATTTCTAGCAAGTGTAGTTGAGATGCGTTATGATTTCAAATGATTATCTTACCTTTGGAGCTGTTAGCTCACTCAGTGTTATTCAGCAAGTGCTAAGAAATCACAGGATCACACACTAAAGAACAGTTATTTTCTTACTTGGAGAAATAGAAGAGGTTAAGATGTCCAGAATGCAATCATAATTTCCCATTACAGACAGAAATATTTCACTGAACTCTTTAAACTCTTTTGTGATGATGTGCAAATTCTAAGTAAAGATTGTGGAGTTACTTGCAATACCATAAAAATAATGAATCTGGCTGCACATTTGCTGTTCATCAGTCAATAGCCTTGTTGAATGGTATTAAGTTTAGCAACTTAATTAGTTAACACAACAAAATATGTAAATCATGAAATATCAGCCGCATGCTATTCCAGGTATTCAAACTGTACATCATAGTCACAAGTTGTTAAAAATTGTTCCAGAATTATTACTTGCTAGCATGTTAATAGATATACCATGTTTGTTTTAAGATAAACTTCTAAAAGTTTGGAAAAATCGTGTAAACCGTTACCACAATTCAAAACCATATGGTTTCCATTTATATGCAACAACACCTCACTCATTTTCCTTCCTCTGTTTTGTCTATTACAACAGTAACTCTTTGAAGATCTAAGGGCTGGTAAAAAGATCACAGGTTTTAGGAAAATAAAATACACACACAATAAAATTCATCCATTGCAAGCAGTGTCAGACTCCCAAAAATAGATGCACAAAGAACACCAGACTCCATTGCTGGAACAGTGGTGGTAACAAATTTCCAAAGCAAAATATCCACAAAAGGAAATCCCCATTGCTCAAAGTGTAGAATCCAAAAGTTGAATAGCAATGTTCCACCTGGATAATTGAAAAAAATCAGAAAAAGTATTGAGTGCCAAACCTTGTTTGCCCATTTGGGAAAGTAATGATTACATCACTCTTCTCAACACAAACAATTTTGCTTGAAGATTTCAACAGTTTTTCATGAATTATTAAACTAATTGTGCCCCTTTGGATTTCTGTTCCCCATTGTAACGTAATTACCGTTTAGTTTCTATTAGGCCAAAATTCCGTGGGGTGAACATTTTCTGGTGAACTTCCAACTGAAAATCTGACATAATTCTAATTACTATGCCACTGTCTCATTAAAACAAAATCTTGCAATGAATGCCACCTCCAGGTACAACATCTTCATTGGTCACCTCAGTGTCATTGTGCTAGTGTATGGAATATATGTTGTGAGCATTTTACATACCCCTTGAAGGAGAAGAAATGGTATTGGAAATACTTTGTTCTCAAAGTAGCCTGCCACTTTTTAGGATATAGACCTCATAGAGTCATAGAGCTGTATAGCATGGAAACAGACCTTTCAGTCCACCTTGTCCATGCCGACCAGATATCTGAAATTCATCCAGTCCCATTTTCCAGCATTTGGCCCATATCCCTCTAAACCCTTCCTATTCATATACCCATCCAGATGCTTTTTAAATGTTATAATTATACCAGCCTTTACCATCTCCTGTGGCAGCTCATTCCATACACATGTCATCCTCTTGCATGAAAAAGTTACCCCTTAGATTCCTTTTAAATCTTTCCCCTCTCACCTTAAACCTATGTCCTCTAGTTTTGGACTCCCCTACCCTGGGGAAAAGACATTGACCATTCACCCTATCGATGCCCCGCACGATTTTATACCCCTCATCCTCCGCTCCAGGGAAAATAGCCTCAGCCTATTCAGCCTCTCCCTTTAGCTCAAGCCCTCCAACGCTGGCAACATCTTTGTTGATCTTTTCTGAACCCTTTCAAGTTTCACAACATCATTCCTATAGCAGGGAGACCAGAATTAAACACAATCTTCCAAGAGTGACCTAACCAATATCCTATACAGCCACAACATGACCTCCCAACTCCTTTACTCAATGCACTGACCAATAAAGCCAAGTGTACTAAATGCCTTCCTCACTATCCCATCAACCTGTGACTCCACTTTCATGTATATCATACTTTTGAAGAATAAATGTATTATTTTGAGGTTCAAATTAAAATCAGCTCCCCAATTTAAAACAACTGCAAGTGTAGACATGTAGCTGAAACAGCGTATTAATAAGATTAGTTCATTCTCTGTCCTTTATTGTTGATAACATAACATACTTGATTTATTTGATGTGTACAACTCATTAAAGTCTAGGCCTGCTGCAAAAATTAGAACTATTTTCAAAGTTGCCATGAGCCCATTTGGAACTGTGTAAGGAAAACTCTATGGAGGCTAAATGGTCTTTGCAGTATTTTATCAGAAATAGTAGGAACTACAGATGCTGGAGAATCCGAGACAACAAGGTGCAGAGCTGGATGAACACAGCAGGCCAAGCAGCATCATAGGAGCAGAAAGGCTGACGTTTCGGGCCTAGACCCTTTTCTGATGAAGGGTCTAGGCCC
>NW_025970066.1:0-13011 GCF_021869965.1 Rhincodon typus | reverse complement strand
AGGCATTACCTCAATACTGACAGGCAAGGTGGCACTGCCTCAACATTGACTATTGACTATCTCACTCTGGACTGACCGTTCAACAATGACATACTGCCTCAGAAGTGACCCACTTACAACAAGGCACACACTCAGTATTGACCCACTGATTATGATGCTCTCCCTCAGTACTGAACCTCTGAGCGTGCTGCACTACCACAGGACTGACTCAATTCTGAACACCTTGCAATGAGACACTGGTTCAGTATTGACCCTTTGATCATGAGGCACTGATTCAGTTCTGACCCTATTACATTGACAGCGCAGCTCTTCTTCATTGTTGACCCTCTGGCAGTGCAGAATTCCCGCTTGACTGACCCTCCCACAGTGCACCGTACCTTTAGTACTGAACCTCTGATAGTGCTGCTCCCCTCAGTACTATCTCGAACAGTGCAGCATTCTCTTCGTATTGACTGTCTGACAGTATTTAGGGGAGTGCTGCACTGTTGGAGAGTCAGTACTGAGGAAGAGCTGCATTGTCAGAAGGCAAATATTAATGGAGTGTTCGGGTCCATTTTAAAGGGGTTTTGCCCTGTCACAAAATCAACGAGGGTGGTGCGGTGGCTCGGTGGTTAGCACTGCTGCCTCACAGCGCCAGGGACCCAGGCTCGATTCCACCCTTGGCCGACCGTCTGTGTGGAATTTGCACATTCTCTGTGTCTGTGCGGGTTTGTGTGTTTTCTGGGTGCTCCGGTTTCCTCCCACAGTCCAAAGATATGAAGGCTTGGTGGATTGGCTATGCTAAATTGCCCATAGTGCCCGGGGATGTTCAGGTTCGGTGGCTTCGACATGGGAAATATAAGGGAATGTCTCTGGGAGAGATGTTCTGCAGAGGGGCAGTGTGGACTTGTTGGGCTGAATGGCCTGTTTCCACACTGTAGGGATTCTATGAATCAATATTCAGTGAATGCTGCACTGTCAGAGTGGCAATATTGAGGGAGTGCTCCAGTATCAGAGGGCCAATAGTAAAGGAGTCACATTTCTCTCAAAGGGTCAGTCGTCAGGTTAGTGCTGAGGGAATACTGGCATGTCAAAGGGTTAACATATGTCAGTCATCAGTACTCCAGAGTGTATTGTACTGAGGGAGTGCCTCATAGTCAGAGGGTCAGCTCTCTGACAGTTGCTTCTTTGTTAGTGTACCACTCCCTTAACGCTGACCCTCTGACAATGCAGCTTTCCCTCACTACTGATCTTCTGACAGCGCACCATTCTGTCATCATTGACACTCTGACAGTGTAGCATATGCTTCATATTGACCCTCCGATTTTGTGGTACTCCCTCAGTGATGATACTCTGACAATGCAGCAGTCCCTCAGTACTAAATCTCCGATTAAACACTCCCTCAGTGCTAAGCATCTGACAATGGAGCATTCTCTCATTACTGACCCTTTGCTGTGCTGCTCTGTCTGAGCACTCACACGCTGAAGTTGCAGTACTCCATTAATAGTTGACCTCCGACAGTGCACCACTTCCTTAATATTGACCCTCGATAGTGGAGCACTTCCTTAATATGGACCCTCTGATAGTGTAGTATTCTTTTAACATTTGCCTGCTCACAGTGCAGCACTCCCCTAATATCAAACCTCTGAGGGTGAAATACTCCTTTAATATTGACCATCTGAGAGTGCAGCATTCCCTCGGTGCGAACTCTCTGCCAGTGCAGTACTCCCTTATTATCGGACCACAATCAGTGCAGCATTCCCTGAATATTGGCAATCGAGAATGCGGCATCCCCTTAATATTGACCTGTCCGCAGGGCAGTACTCTCCCAATATCAAACCTCTATCAGAGGGTCCGCCCTGAGGGAGTGCCCCATTGTCAGTAGGTCAATTCTGACGCAGTGCCACTTTGTCAGAGGGTTAGTACTGAGGTAGTGACTCAGTTTAAGACGGTCAGAATTAAGGAAGGACCTCACAACACCGAGTCAGTACTGAGGTAGTGTCGCACTGTCAGAGGATCAGTTGAGGGAATGCCTTATTGACAGTTGGTCAGTTCTGAGGCAGTGCCTCCATGTAATGGATTTAGAAATGAGGGAGGATGACATGATTAGAAGGTCAGTAGTAAGGTATTGCAGTCAGAGTGTCACTACAAAGGGAGTACATCATTGTCATAGGGTCTGTACTGAGGTATTGAAGAACTGTCAGAGGCGAGGTACTGAGGGAGTGCTTCCTTGACAATGACTCCCTCTGCAGGGTTATCATGTCATTCCTGGAGAGTCAGTCTTGAAGGAGTCACCCATTGAGACAGAATCAGTTCTGATGGAGGGCCGCATTATCAGAGGGTCAGTACTGAAGGAGTTATAAGCGGGTCAATTCTGGAGCAGTGCCTCATTGTAAGGGGGTCAGAATTGAGGGTGTGCCTCACGATTGAAGAGTCAGTACTGAGGTACTTCAGTTCCACCAGAGGGTCAGTTCTGAGGCAGTAACTCACGACTGGAGGGTCAGCCCTGAAATACTGCTACATTGTCAGAGTGTCAGTTCTGAGGCAGTGTCTCTTTGTCAGAGTGTCTGTAGCTGTTCTGCAAAGCGGTCACCCAGTCTACACTTCATTTCCCCAATGAGATGCTGTCAGTGGGTCGATTGTGAGGCAGTGCCTCAATGTAATGGGATCAGAATTCAGAGGATCACATTTAGAGGATCAATACTGAGGACTGCAGCACTATCAGAGGGTAGGTACTGAGGGAGGGCCTTATCGTCAGCGGGTCACTACAGAGGCAGTGCCTCTTCGTGAGGGGCTCAGTCTGTTCTGAGGATTGTTACAGGGTCAACACTGAGGGAGTGCCTCATTGTCAGAGAGTCTGTTCTGAGGCAGTGCCTCAATGTAATGGGGATGGATTGAAGGAGGGCCATATGATTAGTGGGTTATCTCTGAGGTATTGAAGCACTGTCAGACGGTCAGAACCGTGGAGTGTATTATAGTCAGAGGGTCAATACTGATTCAATTGTCAAAACTGGGGGAGTGCCACACGATCAGAGAGTCAGTACTGAGGTATTGTAGCAGCGTCAGAGGGTCAGAAGTTTGGGAGTGCATTATTGTCAGAGTTGCATGCTGAACCAGTGCCTCATTTAAGGGGGTCGGAATTGAGCAAGTTCATCATGTTTACAGGGTCATTACTGAGGAAGGGCCCCGTAATCAGCAGATCAGCATAGAGGGAGTGCCTTATTATCACGAGGTCAGTTCTGAGGCAGTGTCTCATTGTTAGAGGGTGAGCAGTAAGGGATTGACTCGTTGTTAGAGGATCCATTCCGAGGCAGTGCCTCAATGTGATGGAGTCAGAATAGAGGGAGTGTCAAATGTCAGGGCCTCAATATTGAGGTATTGAAGAACTGTAAGAGTGTCAGGACTGAGGTAATGCAGCACTGTCAGAAGGTCAGAATGATGGGAATGCCTTATTGTCAACGGGTCAATTCTGAGGCATTGCCTAATTGCAAAGGGATTAGAATTAAGGGAGTTTAGATGGTCAATACTGAGGTAATGCAGCACTGTCAGAGGGTCAGGATTGAGGGAGGGACTCATTATCAAAGGGTCTGTACTGAAGGAGTACCTTATTATCAGCCGGTCAGTTCTGAGGCAGTACCTCTTTGTCAGAGGATCTGTTCTGAGGGATTGCCTCATTGTCATAGGATCTGGTGTGAGGCACTGCCCGGATGTAATAGGATCTGAATTGAGGGAATGCAACACGCTTATAGGGTCAGTACTGAAGTAGTGCAGCACTGCCAGAAGAGCCGTTTGGAGGCAGTCCCTTTTTGTCAGAGGGTCAATACTGAGGCAGTCCCTCATTCTCAGCGGGTCAGAATTGAGGGTATGCCACGTGATTAGAGGATCAGTACTGAAGTAGCGCCTCATTGTCAGAGGATCAGTACTGAGATAATTAAGCACTGTCAGTGGGACTCTGGGCTTCAGTACTGGAAGATGAGAGTAAAAAAGCATGAAAGTGATGCTGAACCTTTATAAAGTAGTGCTGTCAGCTCCAGTTGAGTACATAGTGAATTCTGAACACCATATTTTAGGAAGGACATGAAGAGACTGGAGAGGGAGGAAAGGAAATTGAGCAGAATGACAGCAGCACTACATCCAGGTTTTGGAAGCATACTTGGAAATTTGTGTCCCTGCCTTTAAACTCAATTGCAGTAAAAAGATAAACTGTGAGAGTGTTTTAGATAGTTAGATGGGCTTCAGATTGTTTTCACAGGTCGGTGCAACATCGAGGGCCGAAGGGCCTGTACTGCGCTGCAATGTTCTATGTAATGTTATATGTTCTATGCTGTTGAAACGGGGAGACAGGAATGTGGGCTAAAAGGTCAAGACAAAGTTACAGGGTGAGGGAGATTAAAGATCAACTTCACCATTGAACACAAAGCACAGGCAAAGGTAACGAAAACAGAAGCTGTTGGAAAAGTTCAGCAGGTCTGGCAGCATCTGTGGAAGCAAAAAAAACAGAGTTAAAGTTCCAGGTCCGGTGACCCTTCCACAGAACACAAAGGCAGTAGTAATGGTTGTTGAGAAGAGACAAAACATTGGTCTACATTCAACAGCTTTAGACCCATGAACACAGTCCTCTGATTGGATATACTTTCCCCTCGTGATTGCATCCTGTCTTCATGCTTTATTTCCTTTTCAATCAGATCTTCATTCTGTCATTAACACCTACTCTGGAGCAATGCTTTGTCTCTCCTCTACAACTTTTACCACTCTCTTTCCCCTTTTATTCATTGGCACACTTTGATCTGCAAACCCCCTCACTCTCTAATTTACGCTAATAATCCCTTCTGTTCCATGTATTTCTCTATCCCCTTTCGACAGGATTATATCCAACAAATTTCCACTTCACTTCAATTGCAAAACGTTTCACTGGACTCAAAACAGTATCTTCCTCTTTCCACAGAGGGGGGCGGGGTGGTCGGTGCATAGGGAGGGGCCCCATTATCGAGTTGGGGGGCGGTGCGGGGAACGGTGTCGGTGCTGACGGTGACGGTTCAGATTTGAAAACAAGAGATCTCGCCCTTGCGGGGCAGGCACCTAACTTCACCTCCTCTGGCGCTCTTTCCTCGGTGTGGGCGTGGTCGTGGTCGTGGTCTGGCTTTGGAACATAAGAACTAGGAGCAGGAGTAGGCCATCCGGCCCTTCGAGCCTGCTCCGCCATTCAATAAGTTCATGGCTGATCTTTTTGTGGCTCAGATCCACTTACCTGCGTTCTCACCGTATCCCTTAATTCCTTTATTGTTCAAAAAAAAATCTACCTTATCTTTAAAAACGGTTCCTGAAGTAGCATCAACGACTTCACTGGGCAAGGAATTACATAGATTAACAACCCTCTGGCTGAAGAAGTTCCTTCTGAATTCAGTCTTTCCCCTGCCTCCGCTGATTGGACCAACCGCACGTCATGGGCGTCACCCAGGTCCTCACGGGCGAGACTCTGTCGTTCTTAGGTGGGGCTCATGCTCAGACCTTGTCATCTGATTGGTTAAACTGTCGCGCCCGCCCCCTTTTGCTCACGTGGGGTTTGGACACGGACTCGTAGTCACATGGTTCCAAGTGAATAATTAGTTGCCGAACACCTGGTCTTTCTTCGTCCATAGTTCTATACTTTTAAACTGGTACACATCTGAGGTTGGTCGGCTGTTTCTGGGTATACCATCTTTGTTGAGCTTTGCACGAAGTCTTCCATGAGGCATGTTCCTCAGTCTTGGCTCTGTATGTTATCCTGTCTGTTGGGGCCATGATATGGTGGCTCTTAGGCAGGTTGAGTTGAGTTGATGTGTGGGTGAGTACGTCGCAGATGAACTATCTCTCGGATAAATGTGAAGTTATCTAAGTTAGAAGCAAAAACTGAAAAGCCATTTATTATCTGAAGGGTGATAGATTGGGAACGGGAGTGGTGCACTGAGACCTTAGTGTCCTTATACCTGTCGCTGAAAGCATGTATGACCCTGACCTTGACCCTGACCCTGACTATATGCAGGTGGTGAGCAAGGCAGATGGTTCGTTGGCTGCCTTATTGAGGGGATTCATGGATTGGTTATAGTGACAGTGAGTGAAAGATTTACCAGAGTGATTTCTGGGATGGTGGTATTGAGAGATGAATAACTGGATCAGTTAGGTCTGTATTCGTGGGAGTTTAAAAGAAGAACGGGCATCTGATTCAAGCCTATAAAATTAAAGAGGACTGGACAAGGTAGATGCAGTAATGATGTTCTCAATGACTTAGGAGTCCAGAAATAGGGCTTAGAGTCAAGGAGGAAAGGGAGATCATTTAGGAAATGAAGAGAAATGTCTTCACCCAGACAGAGGTCAGCCTGTGGAATTCTGTCTGGGAACTGTTGAGGTCAAACCATTGACTATTTTCAAAGGGAAATTGGATATGGTGCTTAGAACTAAAGAGAACAAAGACAGTGGGTAGAAACAGTGTGAGTTCAATGATCAGTCATGATCATGTTGAAAGGTGGAACAGGCTCCAAGTCCTTACTCCTATTCTTCTTGGTTTTACGATCCAAAAGAGACAAGATTGAGTGGAATGACCCCATGGGTGAGGACTTCAGGGTTTTTAAAATTCATTTGGGAGATCTAAAGATAGCTGGCTGGTCCAGCTTTATTGGCTGCCATTAGTTGACCCATGAGAAGGTGGTGTTGAGCTGCCTTCTTGAACCACTCCAGTCCTTGTGCTGACAGTTGACCCACAATCATTAGAATCCCTACGGTGTGGAAACAGGCCATTTGGCCCAACAAGACCATAATGACTCCAAAAAGCATTCCACCAGACTGACCACCCCCACCCATTCCCTGTAACCCTGCACTTCCAATGGATAATTCACATAACTACTCATCCCTGGACACAATGGGCAATTTAGCGTGGCCAATTCACCTAATCCACACATCTTTAGTCTTTAGGAGGAACCTGGAGCACCTGGAGGAAACCCACAAAGACATAGGAAGAATGTGCAAACCCCCACACACAGTCACCTGAGACTGATTTGAACCCGGATATCTGGTGCTGTGAGGCAGCAGTGCTAACCACTGGCCACTGCTTGTAAGGACTATATTGTTAGGAAGGCAGGTCCTGGGTTTTGACCCAGTGACAGTGAAGGAATGGTGACATATTTGAAGTTTGGAGGGGATCTTGTAGGGAGAGGTATTCCCATGTATCTGCTCTTGTCCTTCCAGATGGAAGTAGTCACGTGTTTTGAAAGTTCTGTCTGAGGATTGTTGGAGGAATTTCTGCAGTGTACCTTGTAGATGGTACACACTGCTGCTACTCAGTGTTGCTGGTGGAGGGAGTGAATGTTTGTGGATGTGGTGCCAATCAAGTGGGCTGTTTTGTCCGGAACAGTGTTGAGCTTCTTGTGTTGTTGGAGCTGCACCTGTCCAGGACTGACTTGTGTCTTAATGTGGAAAGATTCAGAAGCTCAGGTTGTCCTCAGCCTTCTGATGAAATGATGAAAAGTCTGCCGAGTGACTGCCTCTCCTGGAATTTGCCGGTCTGTTCAGTTGTGAAGGCATTTGCACCAAGTCCTCGGAGATGGAACAGTTGTTGCCCTGTAAATTTGATGTTTCAGTTCCATATGCATTCATTATGTTACTTCCTCTCCATGTCCTGCTCCGACAGGTACAACAGTATCCCACAACATGAGCAGACGGTTGCTGCATATATCCTCGTCCTCTGCTCCACCCAACAGCAATCTGACAGTAATAGCCTCATACATAACTCCCCCAATTTGGATGGTTTTCCCAACGCACATTTATCCCTTAAACTGTTCCACCCGCTGCCCCCACCAACCTCCCATCATTCCCATGGGGAATTCATCACTTGACTAACTGATGCATTCTTTTTAACATTCAACCAGTGAAGGAAACAGAAGATCATCATTCACCGAGCCACCCCGCACCACCACACACACACTCCAATGCTGGTACTGAGCGGTGGTGAAGGAGCCATCTTTCAGAAAGAACCTTCTTCAACAAGACCATGCCTGCCATCACGAGAACATATAAATCTTGTGTATTATTTACAGAAGTGGGTATGTTCTGTATGTCCTGGGGCTGACATGTTTCTGTTAACTTCTGATTTGGTGATATTGATTATGTAATGGTTGCCCCTCTCTGCTCCAGTGCTATTAAAAAGGATATTTGAAGATTACAATTTTAGTTTGTCTCCAGCATTTGTAATTTCTCTCAGATTTTCTCTCTCTCTTTCTCCCTCTTGGTGGATGACTGTCTTCTTTCACAGTTGCATTCAATGTATTTCCAAGTCATGATGGTGAATGGCTTTGAGGGGAACTTGAAGGTGGTATTTCTAATATGCTACCCTTGTTCTTCCAGACGGAAGTGGTCGTGGGTTTCTCTGAGGATCTTTAGTGAATTTCTGCAGTGCATCTTGTGGACAGCATACACTGCTTCTACTGACTGTCGTTGGTCGAGGGAGTGGATATTTGTGGATGTCGTGCCAGTCAAGCGTTCTGCTTTGTCCCAGATGGTTTGAAGCTTCTTGTGTTGTTTGGGCTGCACTCATCCAGGCAAGTGGGGACTATTCTATCACACTCCTGACTTGTGCCTTGTAAATGGTGGACAGGCTTTGAGTAGTCAGCAGGAGAATTTCTCCCTGTGGTATTCCTAGCTTCTGACCTGCTCTTGCACTGTGTCTATGTGGTGAGTGCAGTTGAGTTTCTGGTCAATGATGACCTTCAGGATGTTGATAGTGGGGATTCAGTGATGGTAACACTGTAGAATGCCAAGGGGCAGTGGTTAGATTGTCTCTTATTGTTGATGATTGTATTGTGTGACACAAATGTTATTGGCACTTGTTGGCCCAAGCCATGTCTTGTTGCATTTGAACAAGGGCTGTTTCAGTATCTGAGGAGCTGCGAATGGTTCTGAACATTGTGCAATCATCAGTGAACATTCCCTCATTGTAAAGGGTTCAGAATTGAGGGTATGCCACATAATTAGACATTCAGTCGTGAGGGCGTGCCTCATTGTCAGAGGGTCAACATTGAGACAGTGCCACATCCTAAAGTTATTAGAATTGAAGGAGTGCCACTAGATTACAGGAGCCGTGCTGAGGTATTGCAGCACTCAGAGAAGGTCGAACTGAGGGAATGCCTTATTGACAGAGTGTCAGTCTTGAGGTATTGAAGCACAGTCAGAGGTTCAGTACTGAGAGGGCCCCTCATTGCCAGAGGGTTAATACTGAGTCATTTCCTCAATGTAATGGGGTCAGAATTGAGGGAGTGCGAAATGATAAAATAACAATACAGGACTGTCAGTGAGTCAGATCTGTAGGAGTCAGAGGGTCAATACGGAGGCAGTGCCTCATTGTGTAGGTGTTGGAATTGAAGGAGTGCCAACTGATTAGAGAGTGAGTCCAGAGGCATTGTGTCACGATCAATGGGTTAGAACTGAGGGAGTGCCACATATTAAGAGGGTTGGTACTGAGGTATTTGCAGCAGTGTGGGAGTGCCTCTTTCTCACAGGATATTACTGAGAAAGTGCCTTATTGTCAGTGAAACATGGAATCACAGAATCGCAGATGTACAGTATGAAAACAGACACTTTAGTCCAACTCGTCCATACTGACCAGATAACCAAAATTAATCGATTCAGTTTGGCCGTATCCCTCAACCCTTCCTATTCGTAGACCCATTCACCTGCCTCTGAAATTTTGTTATTGTGCCATCCTTCACCAATTCTACTGGCAGCTTATTGCATACATGTGCCATCCTCTGCATGAAAGTGTTGCCCCTTCGGTCCCTTTTAAAACTTCCCCTCTCAAAATAAACACATGACATCTAGTTTTGGATTCCCCTACCTCGGGGAGAAGACCCTGGCTGTTCACCGTCGTCATGCTGTCATGATTTTTAAACGTCTATAAGGTCCTCCTCGCCCTCTGACACTCCAGGAAGAATGACCCTAGCCTATTCAGCCTCTCCTTATAGCTCAAACCCTCCAACCCGGTGGTCAAGGCGTTCAATCTGAAAAGCAACCCTCCACCACCACCCTCTCTCCTACCTTCTCGTCAATTTTTGTATCCAGATGGCTCGTTCTCCCTGTATTCCACGTGATCTAACCTTGTTAACCAGTCGACCATGCGAACTTTGTCAAACCACTTAATCAAGAGTGGGACCATAGAATCAAGGCTCTCAAACCTACTTTGACTGCAGTCCTTTGAAGACGTCCCTTCTCTTTCCCGGTAGGCCTGCAAAAACATTCCTTTCGTGAAGACATTCCAGCCCTGGAGGCAGCTGCTCTGTTGGGTGAACGATTTGACAAAAGACTGTACACACAAAGCACTTCCACTTTCATTTCTGAGGCCCAGAAGGTTGCGTTCATGACTCAGATGCTTGTCAATTGAGGGCTTATGTGTCATTCTGGTTATAACAGAGTATGATCTCGTCTGACATTATCAAGGAGTTGCTGCGTTGCTGGATATATGATGAAGTGAGATTCAGAAATGGATATTAAAAAGCCTGTGGCATTATTCAAAGAAAGAATGCCTTCCTCTTTGTCCAGTCCAATATTTCAATAATGGTGAATGGATAGTTTTCAGGCTGGGAAGCAGGCTTGTAGTGGAATTCTCCAGGGGCTGCGACTGGGACGTTTGTCGTTCCTGATCGATAATTAAATATCTTGATCGTGGTGTGCAGGGGACAATTTCCAAGTTTGCAGATGCCATTAAAGTTGAGAATTGTAAATTGTGAGAAGAATAGTGTGGAACTCCAAAAGTGCGTTGAAAAGTTGCTGGAGTGGGCAGATAGGTGGAAGATGAGGTACAATGCGGAGAAGTGTCAGGTGATGCGCTTTGTCTTTCAAGTGATTTTCCTACCAATGTAAAATAGGAGTATGGACGTGCACAGTTGAAATGATGGTAGCAGTACAGATGGAGAGAGCAATAAATAAAGCATACAGCCTTTGTTAATAGGGGTATAGAGTATACGAATAAGAAGTTGATGATATTGAAATTCTGCAAGGTAAGTTAAATCTCAGCTGGAATATTGTGCACAGTTGTGGCCTGCACATTATAGGAAAAAGGCAAATGCATTGATGTGCTGATTATTACTAGAATGATTCCAGGTAGGAAAAGATTCAGCTGTAAGAATAGATTGAAGAGTTTGGGACTGATCTCTCTCAACAGCAGGCTGAGAGGAGATGGAATTGAGGTTTTTTTGAAATCGTTAGTGGTCTAAACAGAGTAGATAGGGAGCAGATGTCCCTGCTCGTAGAAGAGCTTTATGACACAGTGTGTAGTTAGGTTATGGAGTGCACTGCTGTAAATGTGATGAATGAGGTTCAATGGAGACGTACAGAGGGCATTGGATGAAAATGGTGTGCAGGTGATTGGCGGGAAAAGGATTTGCATGAGATGATAGAGACAACTCAGTATGATGGGCCAAATGTCCTCCTTCCCCTTCTGTAATTTTGCGGTTTCGTGTGTCCAAACTTTACCTGAAATTTATTACAAACACCAAGAAAACAGCACTGTTATTACTTAACTATCTTTCAAAGGATTACTTTGATTTCAAAATGGTTTTGTGGACTCTCCGAGACAGATAACATCGGGTTTAAAATGATACAGACGCAGAGGGTCAATACTGAAACAGTACCTCATTGTAACAGGGTGAGAATTGAGGATGAGCCTCTTGATTGGACAGCCAGGACTGAGATTTTGCAGGTCTATCCCAGTGTAAATATTGAATGAATGCGTAATTGTCAGAGCGTCAGAACTATGGGAGTGCATTATTGTCAGAGGGTCAGGATTGGGGCAGCGCCTCATTATACAGATGTCAGAATTGAAGCAGTGTCACATAATGGGAGGGTCAGTCCTGAGGTATTACAGCACTGTCAGTGGTTTAGTACTGTGGGAATGCATCTTTATCATATGTTCAGTACTGAGCAGGTGCCTTAATATCATATGTTCAGTCCCGATAGAATGCCTCATCATCAGGAGTCATCACTGAGTCAGTGCCTGTTTGTCAAAGGTACAGTACAGAGGGTGTGCATCATTGTCAGGGGGTCAATACAGAGGCAGTACCTGATTGTCAGTGGGTCAGATCGGAGTGTGCCACATGCTTAGATGCTCAGTTCTGCAGCAGTGAAGCACTCTCAGTGGGTCAGTTCTGAGGCATTGCCTCATTGTCAGAGGGTCATTGCTGAGGCACTGTCTCATTGCAAGAGGGTAAGAATTGAAAGGGTCGCACACGTTTAGATGATCAGTACGCCGGTATTGCAGACCTATCAGAAAGTTAGTCCTGAGGGACTGCCTCGTTGTCAGCAGGTCAGTTTGAAGTAAGTGCTTCACTGTCAGAGCATTGGTACTGAGCGAGTCCCTCATTGTGAGAGTCAGAATCAAGGGAGAGCTCACATTTTAGACAGCCAGTACATGTAGTCAGCACTGTCAGTGGGTGAGTACGAAGGGTCCATTCTGAAGCAGTGCCTCAATGTAATGGGATCAGAATGGATGGAGGGCCACATGATTAGCGGTTTAGCCCTGAGGAATGGAAGCACTGTCAGATCTCATTGCCGTGACATGGAGGTGACCATGTTGGATTGAAGGAGGAGAGTGGCTCCAAAAGCTTGTGTTTTCAAATAAACCTGTTGGACTATAACCCGGTGTCGTATGACTTCAGACCTCGTTGCCATAGCGTCAGAACTGTGGGAGTGCATTATAGTCACTGGGTCAGTACTGAAGGAGTGCCTCATTGAAATGGGTTCAGGATTGAGGGTGTGCCTCACGATTACAGAGTCAGTACTGAGGAACTGCAGCTCTGTCAGAGGATCAGTTCTGAGGTAGGACTGGAATGTCAGACCAGAGGCTCACTGGTCTATAGTTCCCAAGCTCTGCCTCAGCCTCAGTATTGACCCTCTGACAATTATGAACTCCCACTGATCTTACCCTCCAACGGTGCTGGAATGCCACAGCACTGATCCTCTCATCAGAATCATAGAATCCACACAGTGTAAAACAGGCCATTATTCACAAGT
>NW_025970065.1:0-13022 GCF_021869965.1 Rhincodon typus | reverse complement strand
CTGCCGGGACGGTAAGTTTTCCCTCTCAAAGGGCTTACCTCGAGCGTCAGCGGCCTTCATTTCTCAGCAGCAGAGGGAGAGGCGACAGCGAGGGCCAGGGGGCTGCCGGGACAGTAAGTTTTCCCTCTCAAAGGGCTTACCTCGAACGTCAGCGGCCTTCATTTCTCAGCAGCAGAAGGAGAGGCGACAGCGAGGACCAGGGGGCTGCCGGGAATATACTGATATATATGACTCATAAATTGATATAAAGTAATTAACTAAGTAGAGATGGCTGGGCAGGTGATGTGCAGTAGCTGTATGATGTGGGAGCTGGCTGATCCCATTGTGAATGGCAGTGACCACATCCGCAGCAAGTGTTGGTTGCTGGAAGAACTTCGGCTCAGAGTTGAAGATCAGGAATCTGAGCTTCAAACACTGCGGCACATCCGGGAGGGGGAGAGTTACCTGGACACTTTGTTTCAGGAGGCAGTCACACCTGGTAGATTAAGTAATTCAAATTCAGTTAGTGATCAGGGACAACAGGGTGTGACTGCAAGTAGGCAGGTAGGGGGATCCTGAGTTCAGGAGTGGAAGAGCCTCAGCTTTTGACCTTATCCAACAGGTACGAGATGCTTGCTCCCTGTGTGGATGAGGAAAAGGGCTGCAGGGAGGATGAGTCAGCTCACCACGGCACCATGGTGCAGAAGGCCATTCAAGAGGGGGGAGCAAAAAGACAAGTGGTAGTTATAGGGGATTCTATAGTTAGGGGGATAGATAGTATCCTTTGCAAGCCGGATCGGGAGTCCCGCATGGTGTGTTGCCTGCCCGGTGCCAGGCAGGACATCTCTGACCGGCTTGAAAGGATATTGGAGCGGGAGGGGGAGGATCCAGTTGTTGTGGTCCACGTTGGGACTAACAACATAGGCAAGGCTAGGATGGAGGACCTGTTTGGGGATTATCAAGCACTAGGAATGAAATTAAGGAACAGGTCCTCGAGGGTCATAATCTCCAGATTACTGGCCGAGCCACGTGCAAATTGGCTTAGGGATAAGAAAATTAGGGAAGTAAACACGTGGCTAAGGGAGTGGTGTGGGAAAGAGGGGTTCCATTTCATGGGGCATTGGCATCAGTTTTGGAACCGGAGGGATCTGAACCGATCTGGAGCCAGTGTTCTAGCGAAAAGGATAAATAGGGTGGTCACTAGGACTTTAAACTAGTGAGTTGGGGGGAAGGAAAGGGAAAACGACAGGGAGTATGATGGTAAATAAAAAGGTAAGCAGCAGGTTAGCATGTGTGCAGGAGGGTTTAAGTTCAAGGCAGACTATGAAAGAAGCAAAAAGGAAGGATAACTCAGGAGATATTATTAGAGATGTTGGAAATCATGAGGGTAAGAAAGTTAGCATAAAGGCACTTTACCTGAATGCTCGTAGCGTTCGTAACAAGGTTGATGAGTTAACGGTACAAATCATCGTGAATGAATATGATTTGGTAGCCATTTCGGAGACATCGTTACAGGATGGTCACGACTGGGAGTTAAATATCCAAGGGTACCAGACTATTCGGAAGGACAGACAGGAAGGTAAGGGAGGTGGTGTAGCTCTGATATTCAAGGATGACATCAGGGCTGTGCTGAGAGATGATATAGGTTCTATGGAGAATGAGGTTGAATCCATTTGGGTGGAAATTAGAAATTCTAAGAGGAAAAAGTCACTGATAGGCGTTGTCTATAGGCCACCAAATAATAACGTCACATTGGGACGGGCAATAAACAAAGAAATAACTAATGCCTGTAAAAATGGTACGGCAATTATCATGGGGGATTTTAATCTACATGTAGATTGGTCGAACCGGCTCGGTCAGGGTAGCCTTGAGGAGGAGTTCGTTGAGTGTATCGGTGATAGTTTTCTTGAACAGTACGTAATGGAACCGATGAGGGAGCAAGCTATCCTAGATCTGGTCGTGTGTAATGAGACAGGAATAATTAATGACCTCATAGTTAGGGATCCTCTTGGAAGGAGTGATCACAGTGTGGTTGAATTTAGAATAGAGATGGAGAGTGTGAAGATAAAATCCAATACCAGGGTCCTGTGCTTGAACAAGGGGAACTACAATAGAATGAGGGAGGACTTGGCTAAAGTAGACTGGAAACAAAGATTTCATGGTGGGACAGTTGACGAGCAGTGGAGGACTTTCAAAGCAATTTTTCAAAGTGCTCAGCAAAAGTATATTCCAGTGAAAAGGAAGGACTGTAAGAAAAGGGGTAATCTGCCATGGGTGTCTAAAGAAATAAGGGAGGCTATCAAATTGAAAGAGAAGGCATACAAAGTGCCCAAAAACAGCATGAAACTAGAAGATTAGGAAAACTTTAAAGGTCAACAGAAAGCCACAAAAAGAGCTATAAAGAAAAGTAAGATAGAATATGAGAAAAAACTAGCACAGAATATAAAGACAGATAGCAAAAGTTTCTATAAATATATAAAACGAAAAAGAGTGGCTAAAGTAAACGTTGGCCCTTTAGAGGATGAGAAGGGGAATTTAGTTGTGGGATATGATGAAATGGCCGAGGCATTGAACAGGTATTTTGTATCGGTCTTCACAGTGGAGGACACTAATAACATGCCAAGAGACGAAGGTAGGTGAGGACCTAGAAACAGTCATTATTATGGAAGAGGTAGTGTTGGGCAAGCTAATGGAGCTAAGGATTGATAAGTCTCCTGGCCCTGATGGAATGCATCCCAGGGTACTAAAAGAGATGGCGGGAGAAATAGCAGGTGCACTGGTGGTAATTTTCCAAAATTCGCTGAACTCTGGGCAGTCCCAGCAGATTGGAAAACAGCAAATGTGATGCCACTGTTTAAAAAGGGAAGTAGACAAAAGATGGGGAATTATAGACCAGTTAGCTTAACCTCTGTAGTGGGGAAGATGCTTGAGTCTATTATCAAGGAAGAAATAGCAAGGCATCTTGATAGAAATTGTCCCATTGGGCAGATGCAGCATGGGTTCATGAAGGGCAGGTCATGCTTGACAAATCTTTTGGAATTCTATGAAAAGATTACGAGCAAGGTGGACAATGGGGACCCAGTGAATGTGGTGTACCTAGATTTCCAAAAGGTCTTCGACAAGGTGCCACACAAGAGGCTATGGCATAAGATAAGGATGCATGGCATTAAGGGTAAAGTATTAGCATGGATAGAGGATTGGTTGACTAACAGGAAGCAAAGAGTGGGGATTAAAGAGTGATATTCTAGCTGGCAGTCAGTGACTAGCGGTGTGCCTCGGATCGGTGTTGGGACCGCAATTATTTACAATTTATATAGATGATTTGGAGTTGGGGACCACGTGTAGGGTGTCAAAGTTTGCAGATGACACTAAGATGAGTGGCAGAGCAAAGTGTGCAGAGGACTGTGAAACTTTGCAGAGGAATATAGATACATTGAGTGAGTGGGCAAAGGTCTGGCAGATGGAATACAATGTAAATAAATGTGAAGTCATACATTTTGGTAGGAGTAATAGTAAAAAGGATTATTACTTGAATGGTAAAAAGTTGCAGCATGCTGCTATGCAGAGGGACCTGGGTGTCCTTGTGCATGAATCACAGAAGGTAGGTTTGCAGGTACAAGTAATTAGGAAGGCAAATAGAATTTTGTCCTTCATTGCTAAAGGGATTGAGATTAAAAGCAGAGAGGTTATGTTGCAGCTGTACAAGCTGCTGGTGAGGCCACACCTGGAGTACTGTGTGCAGTTTTGGTCTCCTTACTTGAGAAAGGATGTATTGGCACTGGAGGGGGTGCAAAGGAGGTTCACTAGGTTGATTCCGGAGTTGAGGGGGTTGGCTTATGAGGAGAGACTGAGTAGATTGGGATTATATTCATTGGAATTCAGAAGATTGAGGGGGGATCTTATAGAAACATATAAAATTATGAAGGGAATAGATAAGATAGAAGTAGAGAGGATGTTTCCACTGGCAGGTGAAGCTAGGACAAGAGGGCATAGCCTCAAGATTAGAGGGAGCAGATTTAGAACTGAACTGAGAAGGAACTTCTTCACCCAGAGGGTTGTTAATCTATGGAATTCCTTGCCCAGTGGAGTAGTTGATGCTACTTCAGTAAACGTTTTTAAAGATAAGGTAGATTTTTTTTGAACAATAAAGGAATTAAGGGATACGGTAAGAACGCAGGTAAGTGGATCTGAGTCCACGAAAAGATCAGCCATGATCTTATTGAATGGCGGAGCAGGCTCGAAGGGCCGGACGGCCTACTCCTGCTCCTAGCTCTTATCTTCTTATGTTCTTATGTACCATTGTAGATGGAGCAGGGACAGAGATAGATGCATTAAATTATGTGGATATTGCGACTTTACAGAATAAGATTGCTAAAGTTGGGCAACTCACTGGGAGGCTATTAAATTATCTGCTGTATGGACCAAACCATCAGCACATAGAGATTTAGCAAAATGGTTTCTGACCAACATAGTTTGGAAGATTGTTGATAGCCCCATCTGGAGCATCACACCCAGAAGGATTTTAATGCAGAAGCTATTTGTAATTTGTTAGAGTGATATTGTTTGAATGCACCACTATCCAATTTCGAAGGGTACCTCTATGTGACATTTGAAACTCTGCAGGCTTTCCATGCATATTAAAACAGGTTCACTCTCATCTGGCAACAGTGTACCATGACCTACAGCCATGATTAATTAATTTGTGAGAGTGAACAATTGAGGATGTTTTGCTCTGTGGTGGGACATATTTAAGGGATGGTCACCCAGTTATTGCATTATTGCTGTTTGTTTGCTTCTTGTTTGAATTCACCTGTATAATGGCTTGTAAACTTTGTCACGTTTAATTAGCTTGCAACCATTGAACAACACATGGTTCTGGTTATCTGGTTCGAAGACGTGAAAGGAGTTTAGTGTATAGATCCAAAAAAGATATCTCAAAGCCAGATCATTAAGGTTGAATAGAACATGGCAATAAGCGGTTGATGGAAAGTGGAAAAATATGTGAACGCAGGCTTTTTTTTTGCAAGAAAGTGGCCTTGGCCTGAGAACCGACCATTTTGCAGTGACAACTGGATTTGTTTTTCTTGTCTTTGTGACTACCAATTGTTCGATTACTTGATACGTGTTAAGTAATCTAACATATTTGCACTTTTATCGAAGCGCACATATCCAAGCAATGTTGACTCTCCCTTGTCTATCCAACTACATATAAATTCTGTTTTTCAGGATTCCCTTCAACAACATACCCATCACTGATGTCAGGCTCACCGGTCTATAGTTCCCTGGCTTTTCCTCACCACCTTTCTTTAACAATGGCACCACATTAGTCTCCAGGCTTCTGGCACCTCACCTATGGCTATCGATGATGCAAATATCTCAGCAAGGGGCCCAGCAATTACTTCACTAGCTTCCCACACAATTCTAGGGTACACCTGATCAGGTCCCGGGCATTTATCCACCTTTTCTAAGTTTTAAGCTGTCCAGCACCACCTCCTCTGTAATATGGATACCTTTCAAGATGTTGCTGTTTATTTCCCCATGTTCTATATCTTCCATATCCTTCTCCACAGTAAACACTGATGCAAAATATTCACTTAGTGTCTCCCCCATATCCTGCAGTTCCACACAAAGGCAGCCTTGCTGATCTTTAAGGGGCCCTATTCTCTCCCCTAGTTACTGTTTTGTCCTTGCTGTATTTATAGAATCCCTTTGGATTCTCCTTAACCCTATTTGCCAAAGCTATCTCATGTCCCCTTTTTGCCCTCCTGATTTCACTCTTAAGTGTACTCCTACTACCTTTACACTCCTCTAGAGATTCACTCAGTCCCTGCTGCTTATGCATGACATATGCTTCCTTTTTATTGACCAGATCCTCAACTTCCCTAGTCATCCAGCATTCCCTATACCTACCAGACCTGCCTTTCACCCTAACAGGAACGTACTGTCTCTGGACTCCCATTATCTCATTTTGAAGGCTTCCCATTTCCCAGCCGTCCTTTTACCTGTGAATATCTGCCCCCAGTCAACGTCTACTATTATTACAGATAACAGATCTCCTTGCAAATTTGCGTCTCAATTCCTGCTGAGTATTGGGGGATGTAGGGTACAATCCTAATAAGGTGATCTGTTGCCAAACTTGTTGACTTTCTCCAGCATTTTGTGTTTTAGGCCTTTATGAATCAGTGCTTAGAACCATGGGATGACCTTATTGAAACAAACAAGACAGTAAGGTGGGGTTTGACGAGATAGATGTTGAGAGGGAATATCTCGAGCTGGGGCACACTGTTACAGAACAATGGGATTCTCATTTGAAACTGAGAAGGGAAGGAAATTTTCCACTCAGAACTGGCATAAAAGTGGAGTTGAGGCCTGAGGCAGATGAGCCACTATCTGTTGAATCTATTGAAATACGTGGATGGCCTTGAGGGGATGAATGGCTTACGCCTGCTCTTATTTCTTCTGTTTATTCCGACACCCTTACTCTTAGTCCTGGATAGAAATTCAAAGAGCCATTTTTTTTTCTAGGATGAAAGTTGCTGTGCATAAAGGCTCCCTTTCTATCGTACAGTCAAAGCAGTTTCCAGATGCAAGGGTTGCAGTTTCGAATTGGGGTCTTGATGGAGGAATGGCCCTGTCTCAAGGTTCAGCCCCTTGCACCTTTAAATCCCACCCTCGGTCCTTCCAGTTCCAGTGCCGGCGTTGCGCATGCTTCGCCCTGCAGTCCCGTCCCGCCCCTTTATTGACTCTGCGATAACAAGGTGTAGAGCTGGATGAACACAGCAGGCCAAGCATCCTCTGATACTGCGTGGCCTGCTGTGTTCATCCAGCTCTGCACCTTGTTATCTCAGATTCTCCAGCATCTGCAGTTCCTACGACCTCTGTCAAATGGTCCTCCAGGCACCGCCCCCTTACTCCACATTGGTCCGAACATCCGTCAATCATTCGTCCACATGGCTGCGCAGCACGCGTTTGTATCTGGAGCGCCTGTGCACATGCGCAAACGCTATTTTAGTAGCTGCCTCAAAGCAGCTTCAGGGTCTTGTCTCCAGTTGTAACCATTAGTTAGAATGAGTTGGAGATAATTATCCAACTTTTCATAGGGGTTTCACCCAGGAAAGAGGGTGGGAGACAGAGAGAGTGTGTGGGACGGGGATTTACAATTTGCAGGGAGCAAGAGAGGAAAATATTTCACCGAAACTGTAATTGCGTGATTATGATTTCTCTGCTTTACTGACAGTGAACGAGTTTGTCATCTCCTGCCACAGGGATTAGAAGAGCAAGGTTTAGATCAGGAAACCCAAACGAAAGATAAGGTCGAGATCTGCATGCATCAGGAGCTGAACATCACTGCCCTCTGATTGTGCAAGGAGAAATGTTTGCTTTGTCTTAGGGGGAAAGATTGCAAACATCAGTGTGACTGGAAAATCACCGAGACACAGAAACATCTGAATAAGAGTGTTCTGGTGAACTGACTGTGGAAAGCGCTTTAACCAATTGCACAGACAGAAGAATGACTTGCACCATTTAGAGGAGAGCCTGTACACGGGTTGTCTGTGTGGGTAAGGATTGAACTGATCCTTCAAACTGGAGTAACACAAAGATACTGGCACTATGGAGAAACCGTGTAAATGTGTGGAGTGCGGTAAGGGATTCAGATTTCCATCCAGGCTGGATGTTCATTGGCGCAAGCACACAGGGGAGAAACCATTTACCTGCTCCAAGTGTGAGAAGGGATTTGCTCGTTTATCCAGCTTACAGATACACCAGAGACGTCATGCCGGGGAGAAATCATTCATCTGCACCACATGTGGTAAGTGGTTTGCTAATTCATCTGATTTACATGAACACCAGAAGGTTCACACTGGGGAGAAACCATTCACCTGCTCTGAGTGCGGGAAGGCATTTGCTCAGTCATCCAAATTACATGAACACCACAGAACTCACACTGGGGAAAAACCTTTCACCTGCTGTGACTGCGGGAAGGGATTCACTCAGTCATCCGCCCTACATGTGCACCAGCGAATTCACACAGGAGAAAAACCATTCACGTGTTCTGAGTGTGGGAAGAGTTTCACTCAGTTATCCCACTTAGATTCACACCAGAGAACTCACACTGGAGGAAAACCATACCTCTGTCCTGAGTATGGGAAGAGATTCATTCGGTTATCCAACTTACATCAACATCAGGGAACTCACAGTGGAGAGAAACCATTCACCTGCTCTGAGCAAGGGAAGGGACGTGTTCAGACTTCCAAATTATATAAGCACCAGAGAACTCTCACTGGAGAAAAAACGTTTACCTGCTCTGACTGCGGGAAGAGATTCACTCAGTCATCCACTTTACGTGTGCACCAACGAATTCACACTGGAGAAAAACCATTTGCCTGCCCTGAATGTGGAAAGGGATTCGCTCAATTATCCAACTTACATCAACACCAGAGAATACACACTGGAGAAAAGCCATTCACCTGTCCTGAATGCAGGAAGGGATTCGCTCAGTTATCTAATTTACATCAACACCAGAGAACTCACACTGGAGAAAAACCATTCACCTGCCCTGAATGCGGGAAGAAATTCACTCAGTTAGCGAACTTAGAATCGCACCATAGAACGCACACTGGTGAAAGACCGTTCCCCTGTCCTGAGTGTGGGAAGAGATTCATTCGGTTATCCACCTTACAGCAACACCAGGGCACTCATAATAGAGAAATACGGTTCACCTGCCCTGACTGTGGGAAGGGATTCACTTACTCCTCCACTTTACTTAGGCACCAGAGAACTCACACTGGAGAGAAACCGTTTCCCTGTCCTGAGTGCGGGAAGAGATTCACTCGGTTATTCAACTTACATCAACACCGGCGAACTCACACTGGAGAAAAACCACTGCCCTGTCCTCAATGTGGGAAGGGATTGGCTCAGTTTTCCAACTTACATCAACATCGGAGAACTAACGCTGGAGAAGAACCATTGCCCTGTCCTGAATGCGGGAAGGGATTCGCTCAGTTATCCAACTTGCAACAACACCAGAGAACTCAAACTGGAGAAAGACCATTCACTTGTCCTGAGTGTGGGAAGTCTTTCACTCAGTTCTCCAACTTGCGTCAACACCAGAGAACCCACGCTGGAGAAAATCTGTTCCCCTGTCCTGAGTGCGGGAAGAGATTCACTCGGTTATCCAACTTACATCAACATCAGGGAACTCACACAGGAGAAAAAACATTTACCTGCTGTGACTGCGGGAAGAGATTCACTCAGTCATCCACCTTACGTGTGCACCAACGAATTCACACGGGAGAAAAACCATTCGCCTGCCCTGAATGTGGAAAGGGATTCGCTCAGTTATCCAACTTACATCAACACCAGAGAATACACACCGGAGAAAAACCATTCACCTGTCCTGAATGCGGGAAGGGATTTGCTCACTTATCCAACTTACATCAACACCAGAGAACTCACACCGGAGAAAAACCATTCACCTGCCCTGAATGCGGGAAGAGATTCACTCAGTTAGCCAACTTAGAATCGCACCATAGAACTCACACTGGCGAAAGACCGTTCCCCTGTCCTGAGTGTGGGAAGAGTTTCATTCGATTATCCACCTTACAGCAACACCGGGGCACTCACAGTAGAGAAATACGGTTCACCTGCTCCGACTGTGGGAAGGGATTCACTTACTCTTCCACTTTACTGAGGCACCAGAGAACTCACACCGGAGAGAAACCGTTCACCTGCTCTGACTGCGGGAAGGGATTCGGTCAGTTATCCCAATTGCATCAACACCAGAGAACTCACACTGGGGAGAAACCGTTTCCCTGTCCTGAGTGTGGGAAGAAATTCACCCGGTTATCCAACGTGTATCAACACCAGAGAACTCACACTGGAGAAAAACCGTTCACCTGCCCTGAATGCGGGAAGAAATTCACTCAGTTAGCGAACTTACGTTCACACCAGAGAACTCACGCTGGAGAAAAAATGTTCAACTGTTCTGACTGTGGAAAGAAGTTCGCTCAGTCATCCAAATTATGTGTACACCAGCGATCTCACACTGGAGAGAAACCGTTCTCCTGCCTCGAGTGCAAGAGGAGTTTCACTCAGTTATCTCACTTACGTTCACACCAGAGAACTCACCGTAAACTGTGCACTGTCAGGAAGGGGAGATCACTTCCAGAGTGAAAGACAGCCTGAGTGAGTATATGGTTGAGGGAATTTGTAGGCAGTGTTGGAATTCGGTGCAGAGATGCTGTTTGCTTCCTTTTCTGTCTTGTTGTTTGTAAGGTCTTTTTAGAATGATAAATTGAAGCTGAGGATTGGGGCCCAGCACAATACAAAGAGTGACATCTTAGTAAGACAATAACTTCATTGGTTGGTTACAGCTACTGATTTGACTGTCTGTCATAGGTTACTTTCAGATTGAGGTAAAATAGGGTAAATATTTACAGGTTCCAAACTGAGAGATTAGTCGGTAATTTTCAAAAAATCAAATTAAGAATGAAGTAAATAAGCTGGAGATGCAGGACCAGGTGATGTGTTGTACCTGTATGATGTGGGAGCTGGTAGACCCCACCGTGGTTGGTAGTGACCACAGTGGTGGTTGTTTGAGGAACTGTGGCTCAGAGTTGGTGAGCTGGAATCTGACTTTGGGATATTCCGACACATTAGGGAGAAGGAGAGTTACCTGGATTATTAGCTGAAATTCCCTCCTTTTTTCCCCCAAGGTGTTACTTCAACCTGTCAGACAAGACAAAAGGTTGGTAGTGGAGGTTAGATATTAGGCTAAAGATAGAAAGAGAGAAAGGTGGGGTGAGCAGAGAATGTGAATCTCAGGCTAGCGGTTCAGATCTCCTGATGTGCTAAAACCCCCAGCTGAGCAGCTCTATGACGGTTTGGTGAGGAAAGAGCTGAAGCCTTTGAAAGAGTTACTGTGTTGGGTTGTGTAGTGATAGGAACCAGGTTGACCTCGCTGACTACGAGCTTATTGATTGGTATTGTTAACCTGGGCCAATCAGGAAACCCCGGGCTGACTAATACAGCCAGGAGATGAGAATCTCCTCAGTTCAGAGGATTGATTCCGAGCTGGCTGGCCACAGCCGGTGGTACTGCTATACTGGTAAAATGAAAGGATAATTTGGTAATAGGACCCAGCTTTTGTGCCACTGTTTCAGCGTATGGGTCCTAGATTGAACTTTGGGGTGTGGACCGGACCTTTGTGAGTCGACCGTGCCTCAGCGTTTGTTGGGCCATACCTTTGTGCTCGTACTACGTCTTCATGTCTGGACTATGCTTTTGTGTATGTATTGTGACTTTGTGTGTCCCCACCATCTGTAGGCAAACCGATTGCTTCGGAGACTGTATGTTTGCCTGTATGATTTTGTACTGCCGTTTGAACTGAACTGTTTCTATATGATATTTCATGTCAATGTCTCTGCTCTTTGGCAAATTACCTGATGTATGTTGACCTTGCCATGTGTCGTGTTTGGGACGCTGTTATCTTTTATGGACTTGAATCAACTTTTTGAACTGGGATGTTTTTCTGTAGGATGTTCTCTGTTGACTTGACTTCGATGTATTGTGACTGATGTTACGTGCTGTGTCTGTGACACTAACTTATGTGAATTTTGAAGAGTCTAACCAGGAGATGAGAATCTCTTCAGTTCAGAGGACTGACTGCAAGCTGGCTGGCCAGTGCCAGTGTACTGTGCACAAGTAAATAAAGGGTGACTTGCTGACAGGACACCGGCTTCTATGCAGTTATTTTAAGTTGATTCCTTCTTCTGGTCAATCTCCCTAACAATAGGAAGCTCATCCTACGGCTCCTTGTCGAAAATAATTTTCCAGTTCGACCTTTACTGCTCCAGTCACAGTCATCTGTTCTTTGCTTCAGGCGGTCTCGCCTTGGTTCCTTACCAATCAGGCACTCGGTGTGTCTCCTTTCCGGAAGTCATCCTTTCTCGGACCTTGCTGCTCAAGCTCCAGCCTTTGACCCCCCAGGGAGGGCTGAGGAGGTTTGGCGTTGTTACTCCAGCCCCTTGTTTTTCCCTGCAGATTATAACCTCTGTTGCATATTTTTTTGCACCTGTTACAACGTTATGGGATTAAGTTCCCTCTTAGCTTTGGTTGGCTTTCTGCAGTTATGAAATGACCATGAGTGGGTGTCTGTCTGTAATGGGGGTAAACACGAATGTGGTACGGTGCATCAGATATTAAACTAACAACAAAATTTCCTTTTGTTGCAGCGAACTGATGATGTGGTGACTGCTGCAGTACCTGTGTTTCCTTCCTCCTGCCTTGTTTGACATGAGATCTGCCATCACCTGCATAATCTCACCATAGGATACGATCTAGAGGATGGAGTAGTCATAATAATAACTGTATGCAAATTAATTTTAATTGTTCACCGGGTGAAAAGTGTACTTTGCTGAACTTTACTTACACATGTAACAACCTATGTTCCCAACAAATCCAGGGAACAGGAACTAAACATGCTACTGTTACTGTATGACGTGGAATTACACTGCGCCCCCGATTATCTGTACGAAAGTAGGTGGCAATAACTACATCTCACCACTGACCTGACACAAGACAATCTGAAGACAGTGCCTAAAGTAGGCCGTGTCTGACAGTAGCTCATGTGAAAATTGGTGTAATATAGTGCTTTGAAATGGTGACTGGTTATTATGTCCAAGATGTTACAGAGATAAAGAGACATGATTCTGGGATGTGGGGTTATGGTGGGGTGAGTGGAAGGACCTTTCCAATGACATTTAGATACCCCATCTTACAGTGGGTTGTGTGATACATGTATCCTGGTGTTCAAACAAAATATTGTTTTGACTGTGACAGTGGAAATAACTAATGGAAATAAAAATTCCCCTTCCATTGCTGCCCTTTACACACAACATTAACATGACAGAGGCGCGGTAGAAACGATGTACTGCCGGGACGGTAAGTTTTCCCTCTCAAAGGGCTTACCTCGAGCGTCAGCGGCCTTCATTTCTCAGCAGCAGAGGGAGAGGCGACAGCGAGGGCCAGGGGGCTGCCGGGAC
>NW_025970064.1:0-13023 GCF_021869965.1 Rhincodon typus | reverse complement strand
GCAGTTCCTACTATCTCTGGACAATTTGGAGCTTCTTTTCCTGGCTGTTATTGTTCAGATGATTTGGAAACTGCTTGGACATATATACTTACAATATGCTTAAAATGTGAAGTGCTCTATTGGCAAAACATTTTCAAAGTTTCAATTATTAAAAAAAAGTAATATTAATTAATTACTGACAGGTCACATACTGTTCTTTAGCAGAGTCTCATCAGACTCAAAACATTAACACTTTTTCCCTCTCCACGGATGTTTCCAGACTTGCTGAGTTTCTTCAGCACTTTTTGTTTTTCTTAAAGTTTAAGTTATATTTAGACTGTAACTGGTTGGAGTGAACATCTCATGTTTTCATTGGGTTTAAGTCGTACCATTAGGATGGGTTTATTACAACAAGGACACAGCTACTATGTTTGTGACGTTGCTAGCATACAAACGATGCTGATGGCAACAGTGAGAATGTTGAATTGAATGGTACTATATCTTTCCTGGTCATTGTGGCAGGCCAGAATTAAACAAAATGGAAAGAAATCCAGTTAATGAGATTAGCAGTAAAACTGGAATGGCAGACAATATGGCATGCAAGCAATGTGCTTTTTATAAACTGTATCTGTATGTCCTTTGACTATGTCATTTTAAGAAGAATGTGTGATCAGTGTTAATGGGGTACATTTTTACATCAAACCACAATTTCTATTACTTTGAACGCCACAAAAGAATGGAAATCACTTAAATAATGATACGGGGCAATTTAAGTCAATATGACTGGCAGGAAATTAGTGGGACTGGATGGACCTCTAGAATTACACTCAACTTGATTTTGCTTCAATTGCAGCCAGTCCTTTAGTATCCTGACTGGAGAGTTTGGTTATAACTTGATGCATGTATTCTGTTTTAGAAACTCAAGTAGATATTGGGCTGCGTAAGCTTGGGCAACAAGTCTGGTCTGGAAAATTGGGATTAAGCAATCATCTGAAGACCTATAAATGGTCCCATAAACTGGAGCACTGTTGTATTGTTGAGAGTGAGACCTTGATAAGTTTCTTCCTGTTCAGGAGGCCAAAGTTTGCACTATTTTGAAGGGTTTCGTCAATGTTGATTTCATTTCCCATTATCCTTTTCTTTTCTTCGGCACTCCCTTTGGACAGAGCATGACTCACTTCCACTCCAAGACAATGAGTTCTGAGTCAGTTGATACGTGCGATTTGCAGACTCTACGATATGTGGGGTAGGTGTTGGAGCATGGAGGGTTGGGTAAACAGTTTGTTTGGAGGTTTATTCCCTCCTTCCCAAACTTAGGCTTTACCTTTGTATGTTTCTGACAAAATCTACTGATTTGTTCAATGGACTGAAGAGTGGCAGGTAGAGTTTAATTTGGATAAATGCAAGGTATTGCATTTTGGTAAAACAAACAAAAGGAAGACTTATACAATTAAAAACAGGGCCTTGGTTAGTGTTGTAGAACAGAGAGACCTAGGGATTTAGGTACATAATTCTTTGAAGGTTGTATCATATATAGATAGGGCAGTTAATAAGGCTGTAAGTACACTTGCCTTCATTGCTCAGACCTTTTGAGTATTGGAGTTGGGACGTCATGTTGAGGTTGTACAGGACATTGGTGAGGCCTCTTCTGGAATACTGTGCCCAGTTTTGGTTGCCCTATTATAGAAAGGATATTATTAAGTTGGAGAGGGTTCAGAAGAAATTTATCAGGATGTTGCCAGGTATGGAAGGTTTGAGCTATACAGAGAGACTGGATAGACTGGAACTTTTTTTCATGGAGTGTAGGAATTTGAAAGGTTACTTTATAGAGGTTTATAAAATCATGAGGGGTATAGATAAGGTAAATGGCAGGTGTCTTTTCACTAGGGTGGGAGATTTCAAGATTAGAGGGGATATTTTTAAGGTGAGAGGAGAAAGATTTAAAAAAGACATGGGGGCAGTTTTTTTTGCACAGAGAGTGGTTTGTGTGTGGAATGAACTTCTAGAGGAAGTGGTAGATGTGGGTACAGTTACAATGTTAAAAAGACATTTAGATAAGTACATAAATAAGAAAGGTTTGGAAGGATATGGGCTAAGTGCAGGCAGGTGGGACTAGTTTAGTTTGGGATTAAGTTCAGCATGGATTGGTTGGGCCGAAGGGTCTGCTTCCATGCTGTATGGCTCTATGCCTTCTGGGCAGCAGTGATTTCGCGTGGGCACGGATTTTTACATGTTGGTGGGCATCCTTGATCTCTTCAGAGATACTTTGAAATGCTTTTCTCTGCGAGTCTACTGCTAAAACGTATTTCGACACAGTTAGTTTGGGAATCTGATGCAAGACAAAAATGACATGACAGTGAAGGTGGTTTTGAGTGATAAATACCTGAGTGTTGTCAGACCTCTCCTCAGCTGTACTAAGCCATTCTGTGAATGTTTTGAATGAAATAACAAATGCACCCTATTCGTAATGTGTTAAGCTGATAGAATAATTCTCATTTTCGACACCGTCATCTGCAAGTTCCCTTCCAAGTCACACATCATCCTGACTTGAACTATATCACTGTTTCTTCACTGCCACTGGGTCAAAATCCAGGGACTCCCACTATCACGGCACTGTGCATGTACCTACACGCCAAGGACAGGGGCTGTTTAAGATGACAGCTCATCAATATCTTCTCACAGAATCACAGAATTGTTCTGGCACAGAAAGAGGCCATTCAGCCCATCAAGCCTGCGCCATGGCCGGGTGGGGGGGTGGATGGGGGGTGTTCTGACCCCTCACGCCAATCTCCTGCCTTTTCCCCATATCCCTGCACACCATTTCTATTCATATGATCATCCAGTACCCCTCTTGAATGCCTCAACTGAACCTGCCACCACCACATTTCTAGGCCATGCATTCCATGCCCTGACTACTCGCAGACTGAAAAGGTTTTTTTTCTCACATCACCGTTGCTTCTTTTGCACATCACTTCCCGGAGGAGGTGATAAGGCACAGTTAATTCAGTTGACCGAGTCACTGACAAACAACATGCCTCAAACAAATTTTTAAAAAAGCACTTCTTTCAAAGTACAAAGCACCTGATGTCAGAAATCATGGCTTATCTGCATATTTTAAAAAACACACTAGGCAAGGTCATTTCAGCCTCCTGGCCCGCAGGTTACTTCTCACCTGCTGCAGCTAGGTCATGTCTCGCTGTGGAGTGAAATCCAACTAAAAATGATCCTTGAAGAGCACTTCAAACAAAATACTTTGACTACTACAAGAAGTACTGTGAGCAAATTTCCTGGGAAAGGCTTTGAAGAAACGAAGAACTAAGTGTCACCACCTCTGCCATGTGGAATTTTAACAATTTCCTGAACGAATGTAAAAGTGGGAATAAATTTTAAAAAACTGATGAGTTAAATTCATTGAAATCACTCTTTACTGAGCAAGCGTGGCTGCAATGTAGTACAGTAAAAAAAATGTAATTACTAACTGTCATTACACTTCATAGACATCACAAGTTAGGCTTGTGGATTAGGTGTAGAGATTAACTTTTAGGAATGGCTGGATGTTGTTTGACCAACCAGCAGCATGTTGGTGCTGCCCAGTCCTGTGAATTGCAAAGCCGCCAATAATCATTTGCCATCCACAAACATAAAAATAATAGGATTATAGATTCCAGCATTTAATGCTTTGATGAATGAATAGCTTAAACATTAAATGCATTTCTTGGCCTGTGAAGAGAGGCAGCAAGCAAAGCAGCATACACTTCCACTGCCATCCTGTGGCAAACTGGGGCATTTAATTTACCTTGCGCTGAAAGAGCTTTCGACTTAACATAGATTTGTTCACTTTTTCGTAATTACCAGTTGTAATTGTAACAGACTCCTAACTGCCATGCTAGGGTGTGCTCATTTTCATCTCAAATGCAAGTTTAAGCAAATATTTAAAAAAAGTGTGCAGAATGCAGTCAGAAATTAAAACCGGTGCAATGGGAGCATTATTTCCTTTTGGCTATCAATGTTTACAATTATTTTCTCGTTATTACAAGTGCTTCGTATCGGCCTTTCCAACTCAAGTTTGATTTCCAGGGACCAGCGCCTGTTAGCTGTTTCTGAGTATTTGAGACACTGAACCTGTCCCCTAATTTTGTTAATAGATTCAGTTTTATCGTGCACCTCAAGAAATATTAATTTCCAAAAAGGCAGATATAAAAAACAGCTTCACTGACGTTGGTAATGGACATTGTGCCACAAAACTAGCCCTGTAAACAGGAGTGCTGACAGACCTAAGTAGTTCACTGGCTCAACATTTACTTCGATGTTTATGTTTTAAGGTTAGGACAGTCAGCTATTTGCTAACCCAAAGATAATGGTCCTGACTTTGGCCTGTGTTGTATTTTCACATGAAAGCTTAATGTTCTTATCTCGATTACAGTGAGTTGGCTCTGCTTAAGTGTTCATGCACTTGAATTTGCAGCTTGAATGCAGACTTTCTTGCCATTATGTAAATAACAGCAGCAAAGACACAATTCTACAGTACAGCCTATACTATACCTCAGAGTGCTTGACAAAAAGATGAGACCAGGCAGAAGGAATGCTGGGTTTAAAGTGGATGGAAAGCAAAGCCAAAAAAGTTGATTTTCCAGAAGGGTTTTAAAAGCAGCAAACGTCTGAGACACCCTTTGGGAATGTATTACTTAAGACATGTTAACAGAAACAACAACAATTAACATTAGAGTACAGTGGGCAGTGGGGAGGGTGGGGGTGGAGGTGGGGAATATGGGGCATCAGAGGTATACTTAACCTTGATATTTTTACTAAATAGTCTCCTTGTGTAATGTGGGAGCCAGCAAGATCACAATGATAGGCAAGGTAACTAATGCAACATACAATCTTATCAATCTGTCCCAAGAGGCAGTGCTGGAGGTCTTAGAAAACATAAAGGTAGATAAATTTCCAGGACCTGATCAAGTGTATCCCAGGATGTTGTGGGAAGTTAGGGAGGAAATTGCGGGGCCCTTAGCAGAAATATTTATATCATCTATAATCCACGGGTGAAGTACCAGAGGACTGGAGGGTGATTAATGTTGTGCTACTGTTTAAGAAAGCCTGTAAAGAGATGCCTGGAAACTATAGACCTGTGAGTCTGACATCGGTGGTGGGTAGGTTGTTTGAGGTAATTGTGAAAGATAGGATTTATACATTTGGAGAATCAAGGATTGATTAGGGAGAGTCAGCATGGTTTTGTGCAAGGGAAATCATGTCTCACAAACTTGTTTGAGTATTATAATGAAGTAACCAAACAGATTGATGAGGGCAGAGTGGTAGATGTTGTTTACTTGGATTTAAGTTAAGCCTTTGACAAGGTTCTGCATGATAGACTAATTAGTAAAGTTAGATCACATGGGGTTCAGGGTGAGCTTGCCAATTTGATACAAAATTATCTTTATAGAAGGAGACAGAGTGCGATAATGGAGGGTTGTTTTTCGGACTGGAGGCCTGTGACCAGTGGTGTACTACAGGGATCGGTTCTGGGTCCACTTTTGTTTGTCATTTATATAAACGATTTGGATGAGAATATAGGAGGCATTTTTAGTAAGTTTGCAGATGATACCAAAATTGGTGGTACAGTGGACAGCGAAGAACATTATCTAAGATTACAAAGATATCTTGATCAATTTGGTGAATGGTTTGAACAGTAGCAGATGGAATTTAATTTGGATAAATGTGAGGTATTGCATTTTGGTAATACAAACAAGGACAGGATGTATGCAATTAATGGTGGAGCCCTAGGTAGTGTTATAGAACAGAGAGACCTTGGGGTTCAGGTATATAATTCTTTGAAGTTTGTGTCACATGTAGACAGAGTGGTTAAAAAGGCATTTAGCATGCTTGCTCAGACCCTTTAGTACAGGAGTTAGGAGGTTGGACAGGACGTTGGTGAGACCTCTTCTGGAATACTGTGTGCAATTCTGGTCACCCTGTTTATACGAAGGGTATTATCAAACCAGATGGGATTCAGAAAAGATTTACCAGGATGTCGCCAGGAATGGAAGAGTTGAGATATAAAAATAGACTGGAAAGGCTGGGACATTTCTTACTGGAGTATAGGAGGTTGAGGTTTATAAAATCATGAGGTGATAAGCTGAATGATAAGGGTCTTTTGCCTAGGGTGGGGGAGTTCAAAAATAGGAGGCATATTTTTAAGGTGAGGGGAGAAAGATCTAAAAAGAACATGAGGGGCAACGTTTTTACACAGAGGATGGTTATTTTGTTGAATGAACTGCCGGGAGAAGTGGTGGATGTAGGTACAATTACAACATTTAAAAGGCATTTGGATAAGTACATGAACAAGAAATGTTTGGAGGGATATGTGCCACAAGCAAGCAGGTGGGACTAGTTTAGTTTAGGAACATGGTCACCATGGATTGGTTGGACTGAAGGATCAGTTTCCGTGCTGTATGACTCTAACTCTATAATGTGTGGAAATACAACTAAACTTTCTCCATTTGTAATATGAAGCTCTTGCTATTAAACAATTTGTTTCTACCAGCTTTTGACTGCAGAGAAATGTTAATTGCTTATCATTGGTCTCAATATCTGAATCAGAGGTACATTTACAGTGCAGTCAACTTGTCAGCTAGCCTGAGGTTTCAAAGTTCCTGTTATGTGTCAGTTCTCCCCAGGTTCCGATCCCTTTGTGGTATGTGTAGTCAGCTTTCTGAAATGCAAATCTAGCGACATTTGATTTAAAAAAAGTTATGACCAGACTGACTTATTAAACACAACAAAACTTCACTGTAGTTCAAAGTGGAAAACTCAAGATCAAGATTCTGGTGAAAGCATTTCTTCAGATAGTTATTGCTTGATCTGTTGGTGGGTTGAGTGGGCCTTAGTCACATTTGTACCCTGGAAAGAACATTTTAGCTTTGTTTAGCCATTTCTCAAGAAACTACAGGCAAGACCCAAGTACCTAACTTAGATATAATCTCCAAAATTTGTGTTTGCTTCAATGGCAGTGTTAAATTTTCTTTTGAAAATGGACCTTTTCATTAGAGGCTGCGTCTGGAAATTCCTAAATGGGGCAAGCTCAGGTCTGTCTCAGTCATAGGGAGCAAATTCAATGGTGAGATTCATCAGAAGATATTAACTATGTACAAGGAGCTTTATGGTTCTTTTAGGTGTCTACCAGCAGTGGGGCCAGTGACAGTTCAAAATTGATGCAGTTCCCTCCCACAGCGAAATTAGTAGGATTTAAATCCACTCACACATCCAGCAAATGAGTGGAAGACAAGTCACCCTGTACACCACCTGTTTTCTGGATGAGATGTTAAGCTGAGGGTCCATCTGCCCTCTTAGGTCCTGCACTGGATCCCACGGAACTATCCAAAGATGAGAACAGATGTTATCTTGGTGTTTTGCCCAATGTTTAATCATTCAACAAGGCTAAAACATTGATTGTTTAGTGATTTATTAGCTATCAATGGGGCATTGCTGGCTTGATTTCTTGTATTTCTCTACATTTCCAATATATTTAGTTGATTATGAAATAGTAAGCTTGCAAAAACACCTTCTTTCTTTCCAAATGTGATTAATAATCTGGCATTTTGCTTTAGGAATTGATGAAGTGCTAAGTGAAAAGCCATCTCAAGACCACCCTAAACACCATGCAAAGTCCACTGAGAATATTGTTTATCTAGCTTTGTGTTTACCTTGGTTACATTCTCTAGGAAGGCCAGAGAAAGGATAACAGGTAAAGGAAGCCTTGCCCTAAAATTGAAATGTAGGAAAGATTCTTGAATAAATGAATGTTATAAATCTGTTCAAAATAACTGGCAATATATTGTATCTGCTGATCTCTGCACCATCTTCCTTAGCCTAGCTCATTCATTGAGTGTTCCTATCTCAGTTACCCAGCTGACTTTATCTGCCACAAGCAACATGTATGACACTGTAATTCTTTACACCACTGCAAGCTTAAATCAAATAAACACTGAATGTACAAATGCTTGGGATGTTAACTTGAAATAAAGGAAGAAAATTTTGCAATTATTGAGCATGGGTGCGGCAATGGAAAATTCACGTGCATACATTCGTCCTGGTTTCTTTCACCCCTATGATTAACCAGTTAACCACAAACCCCACAATCTCTTCACCTTACTGAGCAGGTGTGAAAAGTTGCAGAGCTTGTTTACAAAGAGGTTTTGCCATTTTGTTCGAGTTTTTATGTGCATGTACCCTTACTTTCCAGAGACTAGCATCTTTTGGCTAGATTCCACTTTGGAAAATTGTGAGCTTAGACCCAACCAAAGTGCCGGTTGTTTATGACTCAATGGGAGCACTTACACCTTTGATTGAGAAGGTTGCAGGATCAAGTCCCACTCTAGAGATAATTGTATCAAATCTTGGATAATGTGCTGGTTCACATTTTAGGGGCTTCTGCATTCGTGAAATTTGTGTTAATCAGAACTGATTCTGAACAAGGGTTTATCTGTCCTTTGGGGTAAAATATCCTGAAGATTTTCCTTTGAGAAAGGAACTTGCAACAATAATTACTCAACCTACGTTGATTAAATAAATGACCGGTTCATTATCTCATTTCTGTTTTTGGCAGTGTGTTTTCAAAGCATGTGCTGAGTTCTTACATTGACAGCAGGGATATCACAAAAGGACTTATCTGGCTGTAAAATGCTGTGGTAACTTCTGAGGCTCTGAAAAAAATGCAAGGCAAATACTGTACACTCTTTAATCTAAAGTCTGGCTCTCTAGCTGATCTGTACGTGTAGACAGTGTTCTGGGAGCCTGTTTACATTTGAATTGGGAGAAGGAGGAGATCATTCAGCTCCTCAAACCTGGCCCATAATTCATTTAGGTTATCGCCAATCTGAATGGGACCACACATCCACAATTCCTGTCTCCTGCTGATAACCTTTTACCCCCTTGATTTAAAAGAACCTATCTACCCCAACTTTAAAAATATTTAAGGACTTTGCTTCCACCACCTTTACAGGGAGAGAATTCTAAAAATCTCATGACGCTCTGGGAGGATAGAATTTGCCTCAATCTCTGTCTTAAATGGATAATCGCCACTTTTTAACCAGTGACTCTTCATTCTGGATTCTTCCAGAAGAGGAATGATGCTCTCCTCATTTACCTTGTCAACAGCCTTCGGGAGTTTACATGTTACAATCAAGTCACCTCTTATTCTTCTAAATTACAGTGGGTACAAGCCTGTCCTGTCCAATCTTTCCTCATAAGCAACTCCCACCCTGCATTCCAGGTATGAGTTGAGAAAACCTTTACTTAGCTACATCCAAGCATTTACATTCTTCCTTAAATAAGGGAACCAATACTGTGCACAGTACTTCAGATGTGGTCTCACCAGTGCCTTTTATAACTGAATCTTAGCTTCCTTACTTTTGTATTCAGTACCCCTCGTGATAAATTATAAATTTAAAAAAATACATTAGCTTTCAAAATTACATATTGTGCCTGGATACCAATTTTTTGTGATTCATGCATGAGGACACCCAGACATCTCTGTATCTCCGATCTCTGTGATCGTCTCATTATTTAGATAATATGTTTATTCTCTTCTTCCTGCCAAAATAGACAATTTACACTCCATCTACCAGAACATTTCCCACTCACAACCTATCTATGTACTTTCATAGCCTCTTTATGTCCTCTTCACAACTTACCATAGTTACCTTCCTACCCTCTCTTTGTGCCTTCAGCAAATTTGGAATGACCATCTTCTTGGTCATGCTTATAAATTGTGCAATTGTAATCTGTTGGGGTCCCAACACCAAACCCCATAGCATATTACTCATTACATTTCACTAAACTAAAAAAGTTTATGTTACAAAAGTGAATGTTGGTCCCATAGATGACAAGACTGTTAGCTTCCTGTTAGCCAGCCAATCTTCTATCCATCCAAAATGCTACCCCCTACACAATGAGCTTATGTTTTCCAAAATAATCTTATGAATGAGTGATTTTATTGTCGCCGTTATTTTATTATTTCACTTTGTTGTTTACTTTTATTTCATTATTTTACAGTGAGAAATACAATAAAATTGGCCTGGAACCTTATCAAAACCCTCCTGGAACGCAAAGTAAGAACAGCCACTGGTTCCTCTCTTTACCCACAGCATGTGTTACCTCAAAGAACTTCAATAGATTGCTCAAACATGATTTCCAAAACAATGTCAGCTCTGCTTGATTATCTTGAACTTATCCAAGTGCCCTCCATAACATCTTTAATAATAACATTGATCATATTTCCTGTGACAGATGTTAAGCTAACTGGCTTGTCATAGAGTCATAGAATCATACAACACAGAAACAGATCCATTGGCCTAATCAGTTCATGCTGGCCATAATCCCAAACTAGTCTCATCTGCCTGCGCTTGGCCCATGTCCCACTAAATATTTCTTATTTATGCACTTAGCCAAATGCCTTTTCCATGCTCCATCTGTGCCTGTGTCCACCACTTCCTCTGGAGGTTTATTCCATACATGAGCCACTCTCTGTGTAAAAAAGTTGTCCCTCATGTCCTTTCTTAAATCTTTCTCCTCTCACCTTAAAAATATGCCCCCTTGTCTTGAAATCCCCCACCCTAGGGAAAAGACCCCTGCTATTCAGCTTATCTATACTTCTCCTGATTTTAGAAACATCTATAAGATCACTCTTCAATCTCCAATGCTCCAGTGAAAAAAGTCCCAGCCTATCCACCCTCTCCTTATAACTCTATTCTGTCATTTACTTCTGCTGTTGCCCTCCCTGTTTGAATAGAAGGAGTTCCATTTACTGCCTTCCAATCTAATGGGACCATCCCCGAGTATAGGGAGTTTAGAAAAATTAAAATCAACACCTCACTTCTCTCACTAGCTCCTTCTTTTAAAACCCTAATATGGGGTTTATTAGGACTCAAACACTTGTCGAGCCACAGTTCCAACAATTTACTCGTTCCACTTCTCTGCTGATTGTAATTTTCCTGAGTTCCGCCCTCCCTTCCATTTCCTGACCTATTGCTCCTTCTGGGATGTTATTTGTATCGTCTATAGTGAAGGCTGATCCCAAATAACTGTTCAATTCATCTATTATTTCTTTATTCTCCATTGTTTATTCTCAAATCTCGCTATGTATGGAACCAACATTCAATTTCTAAACTCACTTCAAATTTGATGCCTTTTAATGAGTGATTTGTTTCTCAAGATATTCATTCATTTTTGTACAATAATGTATTGTGGAATTTAAACTGTGAAATTGGTACAATTAACAAATTTCAAAAAGAAACTGAAGCATCAAAGAAAAGATCCACTACATAGCAAAGGAGAAATACAAAAATTCTGATCTAAAATAGCCCAATTCACTGACAGCAGAAGAATTCAACCTTTGTGAAATCAGTTCTGCTAATTTTACACAAATATTTGAAGTTTATCTTATACTCAAAAATGATGAGCATCATCAGTTTATTCCTGAACATATCACCAAATATTTACACTGGTTTATTGTTCACTAATCAACTTAACTCTCTGACAACGACATATTTCCGTCTCAATGTTGCAGCACAGAAACAGACCAGTTTCCTTCCTATTTGTAAAGCCATTGCTTTGCACAGTCAACTACAGATGTATTCTCAATAAACTCTCGAATCACTATATCACATTTAATAAACATGTTATGTACGGAATCACGAATCAATAAACTGAATTGGAGTCTGTGCCAACAGCTGTTGCTCTTACAAAGGGAATGGCTAAAATCACAATTAAACAGTCACATTAAATTAATGTAAATGTGCTAGCAATAACGAGACATTACCAGGTTGTGATTTGAAGTTTATAGTTTAATTTCAGCAATTCATTCATAGTCAAAAGCTACCTGAGTCCTACCATCACGGTTGATGGCTTTAAATGAAGCCTAAAATGAGATTATGGTGTCCCAATCACTTCCAGGTGTTCCATCATTGCCCCACATAAAAACTTCAGTACCTGAAGTAAAGAGTTAACTGTCTCAGTGTAGTGTTGGAAGAAAAATAGTGAAATTTTATATGATTCAATTTTCTGCTCACAACGGAAGGAGACAACATTTGTTTGAATTCCATGAGATGAAAGGATGTTTTCTTGTTAATTTTTATTAAGGACAAATACTGTATCATGAAGTGGAAATAGTCTTGATGAAACAAGGTACTGTTTCTGAGAATATACGCAGAACTCAGTCTTCTTTGGTAGTGTAAGTGGGATTTAATCTGAGTAAGCAGCTTGTCTTTGCTGCACAGTTTCTTCCGTGCAAAATAAAAGAAATGCGTTGCAGTATACCAATGTCCGTAGCACTAGCATTCATTTCATAAGTGCTCATTGCTGGGGGAGGAATTCCACTTCTACACGTTATCTTTAAAAAATAGATGAAAGAAATTCCCACAGAGAAATAAAAGGCCCTTATTACCCATTAGTCATTTATTAATCTCGATGAAGTTGATCAATCATATTTCTTACTGCTTGTTTAAAGATTTTCACTCTTTTTCGAGAGAAATGAATATGCTCACAGTGATTCCCCTGAATTAGTCCTGATGTCTGAAGGACAATTTCATTTTTGCAATGAAGCCAAAGGTTAGAAATCTTTTTTTCACCTATAGTTAGCACCAGAGATCATGCATTAAGATGTTAAAAATTGCAGGAGAGTATGATCATCTTACAACAATTTGAAATCCAATGAGACACCCAATAGAAAAGCGTTACCAGTTATAGTTCAGGAATCTCCTTGACAACTCAGAAACCCAACAAATGGTGTTGGCCAGAAATTGAGTCTAACAATTTGAAACAACAAGCAACCTTTCTCTTTGTTGACAAATTCTATTAAATGATTTTCTTAATTATTTGAAAATCACCCAGCCTTGATAATCGACAGGCAACCAAACTCATTTACCACAAACTGTCCCACTTCCCGTCTAAAACAAGCATGTTCAGTACTAACAAAAACAAAGTTGCTGGAAAAGCTCAGCAGGTCTGGCAGCATCTGTGAAGGGAAAAACAGAGTTAACGTTTCGGGTC